>NC_092210.1:72979632-72999565 GCF_043381705.1 Parasteatoda tepidariorum | reverse complement strand
CTTATCTGGGCGCTTGTCCTAAGAAACCTTAAGGAGTTGTTTAACTTACTGTTTGCATCAAACGGCATGCTGTTGCATCCCGTTGGAGAACAGATGCCATGTTTCAAATACGCTAGTGTGATGTTAGGGTTCATGTCCAGTTGACAAGCATTTACCACAGCAGCTTCTACTCGGTTTTCTACTAGATCCTTCATGGCGGCCCAAATTGCAACAGCTGACGAGGAGCAAGCTGTGTCCACTGAATAGCTAGGACCTGTTTAGAAGCGAAGAAAATGATTATGGGAAGAGGGTTTTGATAGCTTAGGCAAATATTCTTCACTAAATAAAATACAATGAATGCTCTTACAACAGATATAGTAAATATTTATATTTTAAAATTTTTTTTAAATTTTTGTTATACTTATTTTTCAGCTTTGTGCATAATTGCGGAATACTGAATTATTGGTTGTTTATTTTTTTATCTCGTAGAAAGAGAATGGATATTTAGATGGTGTGATATAAAAATTTATTTCATTGCTTAAATGTGAAAAACTTGCATAACATGTATTTTGCAATACATTATTTATTTCACAACTTACCCAAGAAATCGAATGCATACGACACTCTGTTAGCATGTAGACACCTCAACCAAGAAAATCCAGTTAATTTTTTTTCATCGCTCAGTGTAAGAAGTTGAGAATCATCGTTTGTTGTCGCATTATACACTCCAATCTTTGCTCCTCTCAAACTTGTTGGATCAAAACCTGAAAATAAAACAATATTTTAATTTTGTCTCATATCTGTGACGATGAGAGAGGAACCTGTTTGACTACTAAACCTTTGCTTCGTGGTGATCATGTTTTCTAATCGTTTTCTATTTTTTTTAAATTGCTTTCTGAAGCAGAATGTTGTCATTTTATTACCAAATAACGTTCATGGCAATCAAAATTATAACCACTTTCGAATTAACTTGAGCACTCCAATCTCATTTAGATATGAATGCCCGATAAAATTACGAGTTTTATTATTTTCCTGATCACCTATCAAAAACTTTACCACTTTACGATAGTGACTAACTAGTATGCGCGAAATTAACAAAAAGAAAACTGGAAATTAGAGGAAAAGTCTTAAAAACTAATTTTTTTTTCATGTAGATTGAAACGAAAAAAATAATTTTATATTTGTCAGGCGTAAAACAACAAAAATCGTTGACAGAATCCTATTTGAAAGATGCTCCTGCCACCACCGGAAATTCTTCCTACGTCTTAAGAGAGAGATAAAAACAAACTTTATTTCTCCGTTTCAATCTGTAAAACAATAGCTGATAGTAAATAATAATAATGCAAAGGAAGGCAAATCAGGTTATTTATTTTTTTGGAACTTTATAAAAACGATAATTTTCAATGGAAGTATTGCGATACCTTACAACATAATTTAAAGCAATTGAGGAAAGAACATACATGAAACGTTTTAAATTTATAAGTTAATAATAAATCAAGTTAATTGAGAGTGTTGTTTACAAATATTATACCCTTAAAAGAGAGTTATTTAATTATATTGAATTGCGTCCAGCAGTGGACTGATCGTTATAACACCGGTTCCCTGTAGAGAACCGTTCTCAAGCATGCATGGCAGCGGTTAGCTGACTGAGCTAAGTGATGGGTGACCATTTTAATTAGCCTGCGAAGGAACACAGGATGTGCTGACTGTTCTACCGTAAAGAGCTCGACTTCACCCGAAGGTCGTCGTGCTACAGAAGTGGAGGATCATTCCATCTGCAGAGGATCAAAATTGTGATGGCATGTCTTCGGATCATCTTCAGGGTTGTTTCCCAAATCGTCGTCAATAACCCATTGTGCAGCTTCAGTGTGACGTAAATAACGTAATACTACTACTACTGCAATATATTGAATTGAAGCAATAAAAAAAGCTATTGAAATTGTTGCACATATTTTTTTACTTTACATAAATCAAAATTATACGAAAAATATATAGTGATATAGAAAAAAATTGGTTATTATTTATTATTATTGGTAAAGCTTATAATCGAGAAAATGAAATAGGTAAATTTCTCAAATTTCACAATTTGTATTATTATTCAAACACGAGAAGTTGGCGGATGGTGAGATAGCTCAGTGGCAGTGGAAGAGTTTCCTTGTTCATAGGTTGGGAAAGTCAAAGCACGCGAAACGTGAGCACTTTTTTTTGGCGTGTAACACGGTGAGAAAAATACGTAAAAGTACCTTTCATAAGAATCAGTAGAAAATGTCCGTTTGGGAGGCAAATTTAAGTTGGAATGTAAAAAGACGGCGAAAAGACGTCAAATAAGGTTTTTATATTCCTTTCGGTTCTGTTTCGCTTCTACTTTCTATGACTTCCACCTTTCAATTGTCTGAATAAAATTTACCTGTGAGTTTAACTTTCTCTTTGTACACGCTAATTTATGATGCCAGAAATTAGTACTTTGAAAATAGGGAGATTTCGCAAATTTCTGTTAGCTTCGATGCTCTCCCGTACGTAAGATTTGAAATAATTGCGCATGCGTCCGTTTTGGAAAAATACGCATGCGCCCGTGAAAAAGTAACAAACTTACGTAGATGAAAATAAAGAGATTTTTCAAAAAGCCCGTAAGTAAAAAACGTTAACGTAGTGGAATATCACTTTAACTTTGACCATAAAATCTAAATAAACATTTACAAAGGACGATTTCTTCAAATTTGTGGCTTAGAGAGATTTGGATATGGATACGATTCAAGATGCTTTGCTCCAGCATAAGACTTCGGTCTTGTGTCAAAATTTTGTAGATCATAGATTTAGATAAATTCAGCAATTAAAAATGCAATTGAAAATTGTGGCTGAAGATTTAAGAAATTTAGTTTCTGCATTAGGTCTACTTACCATTAACCGTAGCTTAGAGTATTTGGCTACAAACTGCAGGTAAGTTAGTTCGTACAAGGAGTATTTCTCAATTTCTGATTAAATTAACATAAATAAAACTATATTTTGTTTATTGGAGTTGATAGTTTAGCTATTTTGCTCATTCAATTGACTTACCCAGACAGATTGTTTGATTTAGAAAGAATTTTGGAATTTCGTTTTTATGTCTAAGCATATTCATCAACGATCGCTATTTATGCTATGTGTTTTTTCTCTATTTGTCGTTATAATTATATAAACTTCTTAAGTACCGATGTCTACTGTTAAAACACGAACTAGAACCGATTAAAAACACAAATGAAATATTAAAGCATGAACTGGAACATAATTAAAACAAAACTCTGTTTGAAAAAACTACCAATACTAAAGTTTAAAACTTAACAGCTTTTTAATAATCTTAAACATAACAGTTCTACCATAAAACAAACATCATACTCAAGAACAAATCAAAGCTGAAAAGTATCGGTGGCGTAACTAAATCACTTAAGAAATACACCAATAAAGAAGGCACAACTAGATCACCCATCGTTTTGTAATTTATTATCGTTTGCTATTCCAGAAAAATAAATGATCTAGTTCATCGCTTTTAACATCTACCACTAGAAGCTACTTAAACAGAGCTGAGTTTAAGAAATGAGTTACTAATATACTTTTTTGCCATCGTTATGAATCTCAAAGCATTCAAATTTATGTATCTAATACATAGATTTAACTACTTTCTTCTCTATTTTCTAAGTATTGTGATTCATTTCTCGTAAATAATATATATCTATGACTGTTTTTTTCTTTCTTTATATAGTCAATTTTTTTCAGAAATGGACGGCACATATTTTAAAGACAAAAATTGTTGTAAACGAAATTATTGCACCATTATTAATTTCTATTTACAAATAAGTAATGTATTTTTAAGAATGTGATTATTACGACAGATGCATTATTAAAATTAAAATAATATATTTCTTATCATCATGAATCAAAATTAAAACAATATCTTTGCAAGACATAAATATTTTGTTTACTAAGAGAACTGATGTTTAATGCTTAAAATTGCTCTGGGAAACGTCAGCATCGGTATATACTAGCGACAATTAAATAGCTAACTCAAATGGATCAAAATAAATATGTTACCTATGGTAGAAATTTTTTTTTATTCACAAATAGAACTGATATTATGTGCTTAAAATTTATCTGAGATTCATCCGTATCTGTACCTGTTAACGCCAACTACCAACTAACAACGCCAAGGAACCAAATGCTTTTTGTATACATGAAGAAAGATTTTAAATATTATGTAGTGGCTTGGCGGAGTTTATGTGTAATTGTCAGCTTCCGTTTTTATTTTAATTTGTTTCTTTCATGCCACTGTCTTGTTATTTTCAAAACTTTAATGTGTGATAGCAAATTAATTTTTTTTTGGCAATTGGTGGCAGTTGATGTGCATGCATTTTCTTGATTTGAAAAAATGATGATTTTTAGTCATTTACTCCAATAAGGGCTCACATTTATTTTCTTCACAAATGTCTTGCTTCGTTCGCTCTTCGATCAAGTATTGCATCTACGTATTTACTTTATCAACTCAGTAATTTTATAACAGGCAATAAAAGGGGTTCTTTATAGTAGGTAAACAAATAGTTGTCATTTTTTGTGGTAACAAAGATTTCGATTAGGGTTCAAATACAAAGTGCATACATTATCCTCTTCATTTTAAATATATAAAAGAGTATTTTTGTTCTTTGTTGCTTTTTATTTTGATTATTTTGGCCGACTCTAGTTTAATAAACTCATTAAACATTTCATTTTTGTGAAAACGAGTAAGACTGCTCCTTCAAAAATCTGAAAGATCGAAATAATTAGCTGGTTTATTAGAATTTATTTATTAAGAGAGAAAGATCTGACTGAATGGTTATTGGGTGGTCAGAAATATTTTTTTAATTCAACACTCATCCCACATATTTTTTATATATGCTTATTCTCTAATAGTAATCTATTAGAAGGACCCTAAAATTTGCCATGGATGAATGAATTAAGATTTCAGAACTATGCCGATGCCATTTCTGACAAAGGAGCTTCAATTATTATTTATATGTTATCTATATATACCTGTGCTACTTTATTGTCTAACTGATATACACGTTTATATGAAAATCAAGCTGCCATTTACTTTTCAATTGATCCTCCAATGTTAGCTGAATATCTGTCAAACTAATATTTTTTAAAATTTTGAATACAAATAAATACTTGATATCATTGTGTGTCTAATATCTTCTTCTTCCTCTCCATGTATTTAAATCATTCCTTATCTCACAAGTAATTATCATAAAATTGTAATCAGAAGTTCGAATAAATTTCTGTTTTTCTATTTAGTATTTATTCAGAGTATTTTTCGCATGCGAAATTTGGAGAGGGGATTTTCATTTAAGACGAGTGAATCTCAAAAAAAAAAATTTATTTTATTTTTTAAACTAACTGGAAAATTGGTGTAATTTTGCAATACAAAATATTGTTCAGTATTCACCACCCTTTATTATACCGGATGATACAAAACAAGATGATCAGATTTCTAGAAGTAATAAGAATTTCTAGAATTCATAGAGTACTAAAAATTGTAATGACAATTTGGAAATGCAATATTAAGAAGCTGCTAAGGGCTATTGCATTGGTGTTTTATGAAGAAATTATGAGCTCATCTTGGCAAATGGATATTTCAAGGCTATTATCGTGAAATTTCTTAATAATGAAGCGGTCCAAAAGTTTCTTAATTTGACTGAGACGGTAAAGACGCCAATCGTAGCCAAAAAAAGTACGCCACTTAAAGTTGTGAGTATTGACTGTGTTTCTCTATTTTATCAGTTTAGACTGAAAAACTAGAGCTTACCTGAGTCTTCAAACAAGTTTGAGTGAAACTATGTAAAAAATTGAGTTTGAAAGCGTTTATTTCATTGCTAGAAGCATTTATTATAAAAAAAAAATATTTATTAAATTACATTTTTTGCAATGAGATGAGATCCTAAACTACGTGAAAAATTGATTTAATTCCTTAATATATATAAAAGTCCGTAAATACTTCATTTATTATGGAGGTCATAGATACCTTGATACTCTTTCAATATTAGAATAATAAATGCAATTAATAGATAATGCGCAATTTTAAAAATATATTTTATTTACATATATTGCGTATAGGTTATTCCGCAACGATCATAAGTAACATATATTTATAGATTCCTAAATACTGTTAAATGAATTAAGTAATTAAAAACATAATTTATAAAATAGTAACATAATTAAAAGATTAACATAATTAAAAAAATTGTCCACATTCAATTAAAACCTTCCTGTTGTCGAATATTAATAATAATTATAATTTTTAACAACTTTTTTAAACAGAAATTTTCTCGAACTTAATACTATCCTTCATATGAAAATATCAGAAAATTTATTGACAAAAAACTATATTTTAAAATTGAGACATTGGCGACAACAGAGGCTAGATGCATGCACTCAGTTTAAATAAATTATATGTTATAGAACTCACATTTAAAATAAATTAAAATGAAGTCAACTTTGCTTACTTGAATGACTGTGATTTCAGAACTGTAATAGTTATAGAATATTCTTCTTCTTTATAGAATAGTATATATTTCTGGATATATATAATTCGGAAAACAACAATGGAGAATAATCCAAATTACTTGAAATAGTATCATTTTTGTTGACTTTTAATAATTTTTTATCGTTCTCTTGGTAAGTATTTTTTAATTTTGAAAAAATAATTTCAACTAGAATTCAGCTATTCTGTTTTTAAGTTACATTTATGATGATAGTTCTCTACAGAATGATTTTCTACGTCTGATTAAGAACTTTAAGACGAGAAAAAAGAAACGATGTGAAAGTTTTTTTTATTTCAATGTGAGGAAATTTTAGAATCGTTTTTTTTTTCGTCGTAAGCATTTTTTATTTCTCGTGTTTTAGTTTATAAATAAGGATTTTTATTGAAACTTTACATGTTTTGATAAAATTTTTTGTCAAAAAGATTTTTTGCAAAATTAAATGGTATAACATTAAGTGCTTGTGTGTGCTTTACTGCTTGATTTTAATGTTATACAGAAAAGCATGGAATGTAAAATTTAAATAGACCATTTACACTAGATAATTAAATTTAGTAGAGCGATTTCTCAGGCACTAGGTTTTAACTTTATTTTTTAACTGTACCATTCCTTCTTTTAAAAAAAAATATATTCCATTTTATTTTCACATGCATACGAAAGAATACCATACATTTTTCTTTTTTAAATTTAATAAGCCACAATAAAGAAGGAGCATTACCATGCTACTCTGAAGAAATCTCCAGTGCAACTGATAATCCTGTTCTGCTAGCAGGAATTCGTCTCAAATAACAACACCTCCTATAGGTCGTTGCGTTCGAAAATTACAAAACGATAAAGAGTTTAAATTTTAAACTAAGTTAGCGAATTTTTATTTTGTATTTTTTTTAATTCTGGTCCCGAAATAAATTGTCTGAAACAGATATTGTTTATTGCTTGCATTGAAAAACTTTCTTACTAACGTTCATTTTTCTGGTTTCTTAAATCTTTTTTCAAAATGGCTTGTCTAAGTCTTGGATAATTTAAACGTTAAATGTCAATTGTTAAAAGGATATGAAGTTAATTGTTAAATGAATATACATGAAATACAAATCAGGTAGGATTTTTATAAATCATAAAAATCTAAATTCTATTACCTTTTAAGATATTTTGATCATTCAAAACAATCAGTTTTTGTTTAAACTTATTTAAGTGTGTTTTCTTTTAGACTTTTTTTTAATAAAAAAACGTTTTTAAATATTCTGACACCATTTGGAAAATCTATTTATTATCGAATTTTTTTACGCAAAACATTTGGAGAA
Source organism: Parasteatoda tepidariorum (assembly GCF_043381705.1). NCBI lineage: Eukaryota > Metazoa > Arthropoda > Arachnida > Araneae > Theridiidae > Parasteatoda > Parasteatoda tepidariorum. Next base: position 72,991,743 of record NC_092210.1, on the reverse strand, counting down.
AAAAAATCTGCGTAGAAAATTTGCATAACTTAAGAAGAGTAATTGAAGTATGGAAAGAATATTACTACGATTGTACAATAGTACGAAGATATATATGTAGAATGTTAAACAATTAATAAGTTGTTAGTAATTTTATTGTCTCTTCTACAGATAACGGACAAACCCGGAAACTATCCTTACCGTCATTAGTAGTTACTATTTTTGAGCTAAGTTTATATTTTGAGCTCAATTTATAACGGACAAATCCGGAAACTATCCTTATCGTCATTAGTAGTTACTATTTTTGAGCTAAGTCTATATTTTGAGCTAAGTTTTTAAAGAACAAACCCGGAAACTATCCTTACTGTCATTAGTAGTTACTATTTTTGAGCTAAGTTTATATTTTGTAATTTGTCTTTTTTTTTAATTGCACAACAAATGACATTTAAATATTTGAAAAACAAAATGCCCAAACCAGAATCTACTATGGCTTCATAGCTGATCTCGATAACTTTTCTTGTTGCTGGGTCAAAGGCATTCACTGCTTCATATGGAACACAAAAGTAATCGGCATCGAATTTATCTAGACCTGAGATAACACCTGCTGAGCTAAATGGCAGCTTTGCAGCACCTTCGAAAGAAAGACATGAAAGTAGTTATATTTCTAATTTTATAAAACATATTTATAAAGTTATATACAATATTTTCAAATGTTAGTCATTTCTCATTTCGAATTAAAATTAGGTGAAACTGGTGATTGCTTTGTCATGAAATTTCATTGAAATAATTTCTGAGTCGCAGAAAAATGTAATTCTTTTAAGACTAATACTAAATACTATTGACGCATAAGCTGGCATATATGGTTTCTGTTCTAGAATGAAAAATTTTCCTCAGTGTCGGCATTTAAAATCGAAGAAAAAAAATACCGAAATACAAAAGAAAAATTACAAATAAGTTACAATTGGGGGAAAAAGAAGGTTGGCTTATAGGAAGGGCAACACACTAGGTTGCTAATAGTAACCTAGTATTTCTTTTATGAAATAATTTATTTCTTTTATGAAATAATTTAAATGACAAAGGTTAAGATAGGAAAATGGCCGCCCGCGCGGACGTTGCATTCGAGAAATTCGTTGTCCGCGGAGAATTTTTGACCGCCGAGGACTGGCTGACGGTCGGTTTTTCGAGCCCTGATTTCTTAAATGCACAGCTGATTATTTAATTGCTTTTTAAATATTTGTAGTACCATGCAAAATTCCGTTTTTGATCATATTATAGAAGACTAAAAACAAAATAAATAAAGAAGGAAAATTGTGTTACCTTTTTCAAAGCGTTCATCAGAGTAGACAATCAATTGTTTCTTGTTCATGAGACCCTCGAATAGTTCTCCGACAGAATGACATTCTGGAAAACGACCGGCTACACCAGTAATGACAATATCTTCTGGATCGTAGCCGGCGGAACAGTATTCGTGATGGTCATCAATGAAGTCCATGCTTAATAAAAGTCACTGAGGGAATTTCTTTTTTTTAATTCTCCGTAAACAAAACTATCTTGAATAAGACATGAATATAGCGAAATGCTAAAAATCATAAGCGTGATGTTAAAAAGTAGTTCAGCTGAGAAATATGTTCAAATGTAAATGTTTTGTTTCAAAATGTAGATTCTGAAATTTTTTTGAAAAGCTATACTCTGTAGCAAGTTAAGAAAAAAAACACCATTTTCCTTATGGAGAGAACTTGTTTGCATCTAAATGCACGCCAAATGGATGCCAAGCTCTCAGCCCGAACGTATATCAACAACGCTAACTATTGAAACGACAATCTCTTTTTTGCTTGCTTCCTTATTAAGCTTGCTTAGCTTAATAAGCCTTTGAAGCTTCCTTATCTTAATAAACTTGTTAATTATTATTTCGTTTGTTCAAATTTTATGACAAAATTGGTTTTTAATGGACTTTTTTCGTATGTCACGCCTAAAAATAATTTCTATTCCTCCCTTCATCCTTTCCTCAACTGATACAATGTGTCAACAGGAAGTTATGTGACATCTTTTATTCTTAATTGAATTTTTGCACTACGTGGTTGTTTGTTCGTAAAATTTACGACACGTGCGTAGTCATAGGTGAAAATTCGAAAACATTTCTTTTTCAAGTGTTTTGTAATTTCGTGTTAATAATTGGAGTATATTATTTTAATTTGTATAAAATCGAATCTATAATTTTTATATCGGTTTTCATGGCGAAAAAATGCGTACAATCAGGTGATTCCCCCCCCCCCGCTTTCTTGGAGAATTGCCTGAAGAAAGATAAAAGGGAGGGTAACATTTGGATTTGAGATTAATAGCGATTGGATTAAAGAAAATAGTAGTGAATCTAAACAATATATTTCAGGTAATTATGATAATAATAGTTCAGGTAAAAGGAATGATGATAGCATGTTCTATGTTTGCAAGAATACATTTTCTAAGGGGTGAAAAGTACAGTGACAAAATTGTTATTAACTAGCTGAATACCTTTCTTCGCACGGTTTAATTAAAAAGAAAAGAAAAGAATCAATAAACATGTACTAAAAAGCACAACGCAATCATGCTCATTACTGAAAGGCATATGCAGACACAATTAAAGAGCTTGATGGATGAACCAGGTGGATGGCGTTTCAAGGGGAATTAATGAATTTGATAAACTAACATAAAGTGGTTGTGTCAATATGGGTATGTTTAATGCAATAGAACTGTTTTTGTTTTCACTTTAATCTTAACATAACTAATCATATTAGTTTTTAGTATACTTGCATGATTTTTATTCAAATTAGGATATGAAGGTAGATAATAAGAATATTTTGCTTTTGTCGAACATATCGTTCTCGAGATATTGTTATTATAAGGTATACACAACAGAATAGAATTATAAATGGATTATGGATAGGGGAGAGTGGGGTGAATTGTAAAATTTTTCACTTAACTACTTTTAAATAACAAAAAATCCAAAATATTATTAGTATTAATTGACAGACGAATAAAGTAGACTATCCTCTACTAGAAAAAAAATAATAAATACCTTATTTTAAATGTTATTTTACTAGTTATTAACAATTTTTGACAGTCGTGCGCCTGTTACAATTGTCCCCACTTATGGGGTCAATTGTAGCAGTTCATAAATTCAACTAAAACATAGTTAATTATACATATTATCATAGTTGTGATATATTTTTTTATTGATCAAAATAGTAGTGATATTTTAGGAGTAAAAATAATAATGAGCAGAGACCTAAAGGGTTAAACTTTTAACTTTAAGGGGTTAAAAATTTTAATTTATGCTGTGAAAGGTGACAAATAAAATAATGCACATGCAACATAATATAAATGATATAGGAAACTATTGGTGGTTCTTAAAGAGTTAAGTAATGGTTTGTAAACATAAGATTATTTATTTTCAGCTGTTACAATCGTCCCTTTACTTATTGTTACAATTGTCCCCAAGACGCCATTTCAGCTTCATTTGTTAAAAACAATGCTAGTTAATTAACAAAACTAATCTTTTTTGACATGTTAATTAAGGTGTCCACTTACATATTCGGTTAATAATTTTTATTTGTTTAGACAAATTTACTTTGTTACAATATATTCTAATACAAAAAAAGTACTTACGTAGCGTGAAAATATCTTTTGTGACGTAACTCTTTCAAAAGTACAAAAAAATGGTTGCCAGCAGGGGTGTACATGTAGATTTATTAAATACACCTTGTGTGCCACCTAGGAACCAAATCTAGAGCCCGACACTCGATATTTTTGCTCTGTTGCAATCGTACCCTGTTACAATTGACCCCACTCTCCCCTATATATTAGCAGAATTCCAAATACCTTCATTTTCTTATAGAAACATCCGAGAAAGAAGGTTAAGACGGTATGTTATTTTCAGCATGGAAAGCGTTATATCGAGCTGGTTATAGTGGCAAAGACAAAGTGGACAAGATATAAGACGCGTTACATTTCTGTTGTCGCCAGCTTGCGTTCAATAAAGCTCTGATACGCGAAGAAACAAAAATCCCTTTTTTTCATCTTTACCGTTTTTCAAGGTGATAATACAGTTCAAACAACATTTTAAGTTTCTTTTTTACAAGGATCATTTCCGATGGAAACAATTTAGATATTGCCGTTTGAAAATTTCGAAACTATGTTTCTTCAAACGTGAGACAGGATAATTGTTTTGAGCAGCAATTTTTTTGCTCATATAATATTATTATACAGCACTTCTTTCATGACTGTGAGTTGTCCTGAAAGTTATGCGTCGTTAAAGTTAATATATACAAGCTTTATTTGAGTTTTCAAAACTTTTTTTTAACCGTCACTACATTAAAAAGTTTAGTCAATAATATTTTTTAACCGTCAGTACGACATTTAGCTTTTCAAATGCGGTACGTGCATATCTTAATTCGACTCAGAAAATATAAGGAAATTCTTCTACCATAAAGAGAAATTAAACTTTCTAATGAACTCTTCGCGTTGTATAAGATAGAAATCGTTAAAATGTTACAAGGCAGACTAATTTCAAATGAGATTTAAACACTACATTAGCTAATGATTTGGAACATATGTGAGTTTTTTCCTAGATAGACCCAACCCAGATACAAATGCATGGCATTTTGTAATGAACGCAATTAGCATCAATGTATCCTTTAAAAAATGCACTCGACAAAGTATACTTGAGGAAGGTAAATTAATACTTAAGCAGAGAATTAAAATCTAACGAATAACTAGGAAGGAGGAAAACAGAGTTAATTTTTGAGGCGATAATTAGAAAAAAAAGCATCCGAATTTCGATTTGCCTCTCAGACTGGTTCTTCTTCAACAGAGTTTAATAGCGTTTTTTGATTTCTCTTTGCTTAACCTTTTTCCGGTGTGAGGCGTAAGCCTGATATGCGGTTGCGTAGGCCCCCCAGTAAAGGGGGCACCGAAGCGTAGCAGGGCTAGATTTAAAAGAAAAAAAATTTATGATTTTTTTCCCCTTCTAAAAGCTTTTTTTCGTTTGCTTGTTTAGAAATAAAAAGTTCAAATGTTCTTATTTTCCTAAAATAAAATATTTCCTCTTATTTTATAACCACCATTGAGCAGCCGACGCAATTTTGGGTTAATGACTACCCATGTTCAATTCAGTAGTCTTGTATTTTTGAACCCAATACAGAAGACAAGCGAACTCCTGAATCAAGTATTGGGAGAAATTTGTCTTTGTGGAGAACTCTCTGATGGAACTAACCCACATTTGCTTTATATGAGAGAAAACCACGAAAACCTCCCTCGGTAAGACTGACGGCAGGAGGGTTCTAACCCATGATCTGTCTACCTCTGATGATACTTTACCTTAGCCCTGTGGTCAGCGCGAGACAGGTGCGGAATTCGAATCAACCAGCCATTACCGGGATTCGAACCCGGTTCACCTCATTGAGATGTGAGTGCTCTATCCCCTGAGCCGCCAGGGCTCAAAATAAACTACTGAAATATATCTAATACTTTTGCAACCCCTTCAAACTGTGCATGTCTTGTCTTATATCTTTTCATCAGAGTCGATCACACCCTGACCTGTGATGAGCAGGTCAGGGTTTGATCATAAGTGTAAGTAAAAATAGGGAAACAGCCCTCAAATTTCAGAATAAAGTTTTTACAATTTAAAAGTACCGAAAAAAAACATTATTTGCAAAAACAAATTTGTACTAAAAAATTTTAATAATTAAATAAATTTTTAGTTTATTTTCATAATTACATATTGAACTGTTTCTTTTCATAAATGCCTATTACTGAGCCTTTTGAAACAAAAATTTATTTCCAGAATTTCAGTGTAACTATATTACTGGTATGCAGGGCTTTATTGTGGATCCCTTTGCATGGCGGTGTCTCGTAAAAACGGCAGTTAAAAACTATCTGTGTAAGTACACCAGCATTTACATAAGGTAACAGAATTTCAATTAGTTTCGAAAATTTTAATTTTTAAGGAATTGTTTTTAGTATTAACATAAGGTAAATTTAAATTTGAATTGCTAGATTAACTCTTTATGTTTTATTTATAAATATTTTAAATGCAAAATTTCAAACATCCTAATTTGAATGCCATTCTTTTTTTTCAGTTTACGAAGTTCGTATAAAAGGTTCAATTTTTCCACCAAATCAAACATATTTAAAAACCATTTGACTATTGCTTTTATATTTTAAGTTCTTTATGATTTTACAGAAATAATTAACATAATTCATTGTTTCTCAGATATAAAAAATATTAACATTTTAATTTCCCATTATGTAATATTATATACCTTGAAGTTGTTCTTGTAGTTCATTTACGTCGCACTAAGCTGCACAATGGGCTATTGGCGACGGTCTGGGAAACATCCCTGTGGATGATCCGAAGACATGCCATCACAATTTTGATCCTCCGCAGAGGGGATGGCAAACCTGCTCGCGAAGTCTAGCACTTTACGGTATAACAGGTCAGATGCTCAAAAATGGATCATACGTAGATTGATCCAAGTGGTCACCCATCCGCACAGTGACCGCAGCCAGTGATGCTTGACTTCGGTGATCTGCTGGGAACCGTTTCTTAACAATCAGTCCACTGCGGGACGAATATATACCTTGAATTTATTAATTTTAAAAGTTAAGAGTGTTCTCACAATAGAAAATGCGGTATGCTTTAATTTTAAGCAAATAAATTTCGTAGGATACTCATGCTTTTAATAATATTCATAATATTTAAGGAATATTTTTACTAACACGATAACTAAGAAATATCAAAATTAAGTTGTTAAATATAGGAATTTTCTTCTTGAATGATGGGACTTTCTTCTTCTTATTATTTTAAATCATTTTTAATTGTCGCATGCAAAATATATTTTTGGCTTGGTTGATATATAAATGATTGTTTATCGATTATTTTCAAATTATTTGAAAGTACAATGGTTTAGAGTAGCCAAAATCTGTATTCGCTCCGTAAGATACTTGAATACTTATCGGTGAATTCTAAAATATTTCAAATTAAAACAAACACACATTTCAAATTAAAAATAAATGGATAAAAATTCGAATAAATGTTTCAATTGCTTTAATCACCTTTTTGGAATTGAATTTGAGATGCTTTAATTTAATTTAGAAAATAAAAATTTAAAAAGGAGGAATAAATTTCTTAAAACAGAGATATTGATTTTTGAAATAAAATTTAAATTTAAAACGAAAGAACTTCTTCCGTAACGTCAGAACGCAAGAAGTCCAATTGTTGGTGCTGCTATCTAGTACAGGAAATATTAATTAAAATGAAAGTATAAAGAACCTTTATTTTTAATCTGACAGCCGATAAAGAGTTTTAACGATTATGTTAAAAGACATAAACATAAGACATAAAACGGCTTAAATAAACTTATTATACAAGGGCTATATAGACTAAATTAGAAAAACTAAATTAGCTGTCAAAAATGTTAATAGATTCTAGTTCTTAATATAAAAATTGATAATAAATTAGAAAATTGTATATATGTATATATATATANGAATCCGTTGACGTAATTTTGAACCCAACCCAGAAGGCAAAGGAACTCCTGGATCAAGCATTGGGACAAACTAGCCTTCGTAAAAGACTTTTATATGGAAATAATCTGTATTTGCGTTACAGGTAGTGGGAAACCATGAAAACTTCCCAGGGTTAACAAGGGGAATCTAACTCATGATTCGTCTCCGCCGACCACTGAGGATATTTTACATCAGCACTGTGGTCCGTGTAAGCCGGGAGTAGAGTTCGTATCAACCAGTCACTACTGGGATTCTAACCTGAGTAACCTCATTGGGAGGCGAACGCACTATCCCCACAGCCACCGCGACTTTATGATGGACTCTATGAACACGGATTTCAAAACATTTACGGAATTGATCTGACAAGACCTGGCGACAAAGAAAACAGCAGAGAAAAATTTTCTATCGAAGCCAAACAACACCCTGGCTGCTGTGTCAATGATGAATTTTGTACACAAAATTCAGTTATAAAATAGAATATTATTTGATTTCAGTACACGCAAAAAAAGTTATCAGGCAAAAAATAAATAGTATGAGTATAGATATAAATAATTATTCATACATAAAATAAGGTTGATGGTGAAACTTTATCTGATTGGAAATATGCTGCATGAAACGGACAAGAAGAGAGGTTCTCAACCGATGTTATGTGTATTAATAATGGCTATGGAAAACTAACAAGTGGTACGCTTAGTGAATCTAATTAAAAATATAGCTATTAGATCCTCAACTGAAAAAACAAGCCTGAAATGTAACAATTTATTCATTTCACAACCAATTTTAGAACGAGTTCTCTAAAACATCGATGAAATGAGATTTTGGTGAAAAGGGGCAAACTTTTAAATACTGTATCAATAAACATTCAAATACATTCGTGCGAATTCTGACACAGCTTCAGACCTTAAAGTCAACACTTAAACTACACTTTTCACTTATACAGTATACTCTCGATATCTCGAACTTCTATATCTCGAAAACCTTGTTATGTCAAAAAAATATTTTTTCCTTTGACATTACATATCCATATCTGCCAACTTTTAATCCTTTTGAGGATGATTTTCCCCAGTGGTAGTAAAATGTCATTTAAATTACAATTTTAGACAGAAACATATACTCTGTATTTTGAAACAGCTTATGCGGACTACCACGATAGTATTACAAATTAATATAAATGCTTAATTTTTTTAAAAATAGTGGCGGTCAAAAATATCATAAATTAAGTTTATAAATGCAAGGAATTTATAGAAAGCATACATATTATTTTCACTTTAAATAGAGAAATAAAATTTTACGCCAAATGCGTAAAAGTTGGCAGGTATGCAGATCCACCTAATGTTGATTTGATTTCCTATGTCGAAGAGTTTCTTCTTAAAACCTTATTATGTCGAATGTTCTTAGAAATTGAAAATGAATTTTTTCGGAAAAATCACAATGTAAGTTTATTGCAAACCGATTCTTTTCTAGTTAATGCATAATTATTTTTGTCTGTTTTTTAAAAATTATCATTGCTTATAGTCAACTATCATTACATACATAATTATTAGTTGTTATTCTGTGTTTCATGACTCTACTTTTTAGAGTACTATTTTAGAATATATTTTTCTACTTTCTAGAACCTATTTGGCTCTGAACTTGTTATCTCGAAAACTCGACTTGCTATCTCGAAATTTTCTTAGCGTCCCTTCAACTTTGAGATATCGAAACTATACTGTATATGAAAAATAAATGTAAGAAATATCCTGTTGTTGTTGTTTCTAATGCTACTTGCCACACGGGCAAGCCTGCTGGGTGAAACCGAGCAAATTTAAGGCAGAGTGTGCGTTTCTTTTTTTTCCTCCAGTGGTGCCATCTATGGCCAAGAATACAATTTTGCAGAACACTTGAAAAACTGAGTGTTATTTCAAGCCTCAAACAATAAATAACTAGCAAAGAAACAAGTGGAAAATTACAGAATATGTTGCTTAGCAATTATATTATGCTTTTAATAATCTATACAAATTTTTTTTCCAGCTATTTGGGTGCGCAGGATGTTCAAAAAGTACATTCAAAACTTGTAAAATGGATTAAAAAAACTTATTGCAAGGACACAATGACTTAATTCTTCTGTATAAATATCCATGTGAAAAAAATTCTTAATTTATCTACTAGAGCTTAGTTTTTACAATGCTTCCTTAGAATCATTATTTGCTATGATTTAGGGACGGGACAATTTAGATAACTTTCCTCTTAAAAATTTTGGAATTTTTAAAAGGAATCACATTTACACTTTATAGATTTTTAATACTTTTAAACTGATTTTTGAAATTATTTTCTAAAAAGCTAATAAAGAGTCTGTGTAACACTTAAGCAGTACAAATTAAATTATTTTTTCCATTTGTCTTGGCTGAAAAAAAAATTGAAAATAAAGAAAAATCTCCTATACTAATGTAAGGTGAAGTCAGGAACAATTACGATATTAGAGATCAGTACGACGCATTCCAGTACGTAAGGGTAACCAGTAGTAACTCCTCCATGTTTTCAGAAAGACTATAACTATTTCTTTTGAAATACGAAAATTGTAATGAGATGAGTAGCAAATAGAAAACTTGAACTAACTTCAGGTTATGAAAACATTTGCACATGCTTTTTATTTTATTTTATAATCGATGTTAAACAATCAACCCGATTTTCTGTTTAGGGCTATCATGTTCAACTCCGTAAAATTGTAATTTTGAACCCAATTCAAAAGACAAGGGAACTCCTGGATCTAGCAATGCGACAAAATTGGTCTTCGTAGAGGATTTCCTGATGGTGCTAACCAGCATTTGCGTACATGAAGAAGAAAACCACGAAAGCCTACCAGTACTACAACGATGGCAAATAGATGGCGTAATCCATTTACTACTGAAGATATTTTATGTAAGTACTGTGGTCGGTACGGCAGGGGTCAGAAATCGTATCAATTAGCCATCGCTGGGATTAGAACCCGGTTCACCTCATTGGGAGACAAACACTGTACAGGAGATGGATAAAATAATGGAAACACTTTAATACTAATAAATGTTTTTCTATTTCTCCAGAATTGATTAATGAATTATTTTGTAACTTCAGAAGTGTTTATATCAGGCAATTTATCATACGTATCAATGAAATTTAAAGCTTTTACAAGTTTGAGGGACTAACGATAAATTACAAATGGAAAATAGATGTTTTTGAACACCCTATGTCGAAAAATGTAGTAATAAATTAGTAGCTTGTAACAGTTATTTTGGTTAATATATGCAATACCTACACAAAATGTTGCAAGCCTAGTTCAAATGTTTATGAAGATATGGACATTTTTATAAAAAAAAACAATTTTTTTTTGTCTTGCGTTTTTAGTTATAATTTTAAAAAACTCAATAGAACTAAACAAAATTTTTAAAGTAATTTAAAATTAGTTACAAAATGTTGACTTTAAGATTTGATAAAAATTCGTTTCAAACTGCGCACGATTTAAAATAGTTATTAAATACTGCGCATATACAGGAGCAATAATTTTTCTTCTTAAATTTGTAGTAAATCGTATTTGGCTACTAATGAAAAAAGTCCGATTTCAATATCTTAAGAGTTTAAAAAGTTTCAAGCATTTTCGAAATAAAATTTTACACTTTTTAAAATAAAGCTTAAAATGATAAGGGGTTTTCTACAAACATTATTTTTTGTGTCATAAGACAGAATTTAATAACAAATGATAATACCATACAATAAAGGTTCAGACACGCTAATTGAAAAGAAAGCAGGAGAAAAAAATATGCTTTTATGGCGGATGAAATATTTAGAAAACCTCTTTTTATTTTGATTAAAAAGTAGAAAAACTACTTCGAAATTGTATGAAACTTTTCAAATTTTTAAGATGTTCAAATTGGATCTTTTTTATCAGTTGCTAAATACAATTTACTAAAAACTTGATTAAAAAATTTTTTCCCCCCGCGCAAGCAAAGTAAAAGGAACTACTTTAATTACTCGTATCTTACGCAGTTTTGAACGAATTTTTCTCAAATTTTAAAACAAAAATTTTATAACTATTTTAAATTGCTCTAGAAATTTCGTTGAATTGTATTGAATATTTTTAAAAATAAGGCAAAAAACGTAAAAAAAAACCTTTTTATAAAAATGCACATATTGCCATAAGCATTTAAGCTCTTTTTTACGAAATTTTGAATAATTATTGCATATAATAACCAAAATAACTGTCACAAGTTATAAATCTATTTCTTTATTTTTGGCATACTGTGTTCAAAAATATTATTTTCCATTTGTAATTTATTGTCGGTCCCTCTAACCTCTAAAAGCGTTAAACTTCACTGATATGTATGAGAAATCACGTGATCTAAACACTTCTGAAGATATATAATAATTCGTTAAGTATTTCTTGAGAAATATGAAAAAATGTATTAGTGAAGAAGTGTTTCCATTAGTGTGTCCATCTTCTGTATATCCTAAGAAACCGCGACTGTCTACACAATGTTTGTGTTCTTAAACGCTTGTAAGCAGCGGACAGCAGGATATTTAGCAATTCTAGTTAAAAGTTTATATATATATATATATATATATATATATATATACAGG
>NC_092210.1:72976903-72979526 GCF_043381705.1 Parasteatoda tepidariorum | reverse complement strand
TTACACAGACACTTAAGCAGTACACTTATTGCGCCCCATTTAAAGATAAGCTTATTCGTAACGATTTTTATACTTATTAACTGTTTTAAAAATATAGTTTTTCTCTTTTTGCAAATTACATTATTATGCTATTATAAATTAAATTTAAAAAAGATTCTTTAAATGATTACGACGTGAAAGATCAGCGTCATGCACAATGTGATGCAGGCTCAAATTGTATTTAATATATAAACCTGTTTGGTAATAAAAATAATAAATTACAGTTGTCAACTCACCAGATTTTTTTTAGCATTATATCTTTAATTTTAAATGTGAATTTAAAAAAAAATTATTACTAAGCAAGATTATTTATGTTCACTAACCAATTTTAATAGAATCCTAATGAAATATAATCATACGAGATCTTTCATACTACTTACTAATCAAATTTAACTCAAAACAAATATTTTGTTTAAAGAAACGTTGTTGTTGTTGTTACATGTGTCACTTGTCAATATCAGCAAGCCAGCTTGAAATCAAGTGAAGTTTTAAGGCAGAGTGTGCGTTTCTTTTTTTTCCAGTGGTGCCATCTATGGACAAGAATACAATTTCGCAGAACACTTGAAAAACAGAGTATTATTTCAAGCCTCAGGCAATAAATAGCTAGCAAAGAAACAAGTAAAAAATTACAGAATAAGTTGCTTAACAATTATATTATGCTTTTAATAATCTGTACAAATCTTTTTTTCAGCTATTTGGGTGCGCAGAATGTTCAAAAGATACATTTAAAACTTGTAAAATGGATTAAAAAAACTTATTGCAATGTCGCAATGACTTAATTCTTCTGTATAAATATCCATGTGAAAAAAATTCCTAATATATCTACTAGAGCTAAGTTTTTACAATGCTTCCTTAGAATCATTATTTGTTATGATTTAGGGACGGGACAATTTAGATAACTTTATTCTCAAAAATTTTGGATATAGGGGGAAGAAAATTCAATAGGTTCTAACAACATATATTTCTTTTTATCTGTAACGAAAATTGCTTATTTGCTTCATTTTTAATTTTAATTTTTTTTTTCAAAAAAAAGAAGAAAAAAATTTAAAGGATAAAAAAATTAAAATGCTAGCCTAAAATTTTGGTACATAATTGAAAAATTTATTTTTAGAGCCACGCATAAACGAAGGATATTTATCATTATTTTCCTACATAATGAGCTGGGACTTATAAATGAAAATAAATCGTCGTACAAGTAAAAAAGGTGCATAAAAGAGGTGGTGCATAAAAGAGAGGTTACTGTATATTATTCGTTTCGATTACGTTCGATTTCTTTACTCCACTCGATTTGTAGTAAGTTTTTAAATGAACTACGAACTTTTTAAATGAACTATATAGGTGCATAATGTAATTGCATGGTTAGAAATAAACAATAGGTGATTTAAAGATTATGTTTGAAGTGGAATGTGCACTTGGAAATAAGAGATTTTTTTAACTGCAACAGAAATAAAAAAGAAAGACGGCGATGTAAATGTCGGAGAAATATTTAACTTTTATTTAAATTGTTATCCGATGCTCCGTTGAAACATTGCTTCAAAAGTTAAAAATACCATAAAATAAGGGAAAAGAATCAAATTTTAAAACTTATTGTTCTTTTAGAATCTATTTTACATCAAGATATATTTTCATTGATATTGATATGTTCACAACAGTTGGAAAGAATTTAATAAGATTCAAATTTCTATCACAATTGAAGTGAGAAAATTCAATTATATTTTTGTAAATCGATTATTCGATGTTTTTAGCTTTCTAGCACATTCAATCGTTTAATCCGTCATTGTAAAATGACGCAGTAAAATTCTATGCGTATTTCCAATTTTCAAAAATATAATATTACGCAGCAATAAGTTACAAATATTTAAAAATCAATAGACTGCTAACCTCAACTAGATAATAATATTTTGAATTTTAAGTGAAAATAATAAAATATTTAAATATATTGCAAACCTCAACTAGATATTAATATTTTGAATTTAAGTAAAAATAATTGCCTTGGAAATTATTTCGGGGTTTTGAGAAAATCCAAAAATATAAAGCCTATGTTAAAGTAACCACATGAATATTTTATTGAGAAAATAAATTGATTTTTTTAAACAGTGATAAATAATTTTCTCCTACTAAATATTTGTTAACAAGCTTTTGAAATGACGAGGATGGTGAATAGCAATTGAAATTTCAATTACTTTCTTTCGAACTAGAATACTGAAGTATCCTATAGCTCTGTGTGTGGATACGAATCAAGTTTCAATCACTGAAAGTAACTACGCCTGAATTGGTGTGCCATAGCGATCAAAGGTCGGAGCTCCTGGAAAAATAAAGTAAAAAAAAATTTAATTTTTTAAAAACCCTTGAGAAAAATATAATTTTATTTTTGCCAAATATAAAACTTAGAGTATATTTGTTTCTTAAAAACTTCTCACTAAACCGTCAAAACCAAGGCTATGGAAAATAAAATGAAAATAATCACTCTCTCTCTCTGTGTATTTACACATATATATATATATATATATAAATTACAAAAATTATTTAAAAATTATATATATATATATTATCCAGTATAATATTACCATGCGCACATCCATTT
>NC_092210.1:72961471-72976729 GCF_043381705.1 Parasteatoda tepidariorum | reverse complement strand
TCGGCAGGGTCATTTCGTCGACAGGGTCATTTCGTCGACAGGGTCATTTCATCGACATGATCGTTTCATCGACAGGGTTATTTCTTCGACAAATCATTTCGTTGACATGGTCATTTCGTCGACAGGGTAATATCTTTGGCAAGGTTATTGCATCGTCAGGGTCATTTAGTCGACAGTGTCATTTCATCGACAGGGTCATTTCGTCGACAGGGTCATTTCGTCGACAGGGTCATTTCACCGAAAGAGTTACTTTATCGACAAGTCGTTTCGTCGACATGGTCATTTCGTCGACAGAGTCATTTCATCGACAAGTCATTTCGTCCACAAGGTCATATCTTTGCCAAGGTTATTACATCGACAGGGTTATTTCATCGACATGATCGTTTCATCGACAGGGTCATTTCATCGACAAATCATTTCGCTGACATGGTCATTTCGTCGACAGGGTCATATCTTTGGCAAGGTTATTACATCGACAGGGTCATTCAGTCGACAGTGTCATTTCCTCGACATGATCGTTTCATCGACAGGGTCATTACATCGGCAAATCATTTCGTCGACAGGGTTATTTTGTCGACAGGGTCATTTCGTCGACAAGTCATTTCATCGACAGGGTCATTTTATCGACAGGGTCATCTCGTCGACATGGTCATTTCGTCAACAGGGTCATTACGTTGACATGGTCATTTCGTCGACAGGGTCATATCTTTGACAAGGTTATTTCATCGACAGGGTCATTTCGTCGACATGGTCGTTTCATCGACAGGGTGATTTCATCGACATGGTCATTTCGTCGACAGGGTCATTTCGTCGACAAGGTCATTTCGTCAACAGGGGTCATTTCGTCGACAATATTAAGAAAAGATTATTTTGTAGGCAAAGTCATGCGTAATTTTGAAACTAGTTTCATGATTTTTTTCATTAGACGTTATGCCCCTTGCACTTCTTTGTAATTTAGTATATTTATGATGAAATTTTTTAAACCTTTCCTGATGCAAAATCTTAATAGTATGTTGAAGTTTCCAGAAAAAAGCATATAATTTGAAAATTGCCTACTCCTCTATTCACATCACGTTGCAAAAAAGAAACATTAATTGTATTTTACACATTTAAGTTGTATATTACACAATTTTTTTTTCTAGTCATATTTAACACATTTATTTCTAAGATAAATTTTTTATGTACATTATTGGAGATTACCATAGCAAAAGCAATTGCAAAACTATTGTAAATGATTCTTGATGTAGGGAGTGAATGACGGGTGAAATTAGGAAGGAAAAAAAGACGGTATATAATGAATCTGTGAGATAATGAAACTATGTGGCCGATAGGTAATTTCAATGACAAGGTCTTTTCGTTAACATGCCATTTCAGCTTCAAAAATTTTCTGTCGCTAAGAAGAAAATTATACTTATATAATATTCCCCCACAATGAGCAAAACGCATTAATACAGTTTAAAATCTTGTCAAAAAAAAAGAAAAAGAAAAGGAACAAACTTTTACAGTGATAACAATGGTTTACGAAGAGTTTAATCGGAAAAACGCAAATCTTTTAGATAGTTAGGTAGTAAAATTACTGCTTGTTTTATCAAAAATTTATATATTCCCGGTGTTTAGATATTTATTTTTTTCAAGCTCAGTTGATTTTTTTTCTTATGCAAGTAATCGTTAATTTTGTTACTATTGACATATTAATAAAATTTTCTTACATAAAATTTCAATATTTATATATTTCCTCTTTAAAAAAAATATCGATATAGGGAAAAACAATCTAAGTTGTATGAGTGGCTATTACGAAGGTTGGTGAGCGAAGTGAGCAAGGGACGGAACTTCCTAGTATTATAAAAATGCATGTGAGGAAAAATAAAATGAAAATCCAACTTGGAAAACATATCGGAAGAAATTGTTGATAAAATTTTTTGTTCTAACCCTCTTCCTCATGTCTTTGTCAGCTATACTGCTGAAGAGGGAAGTTTCTGACAATTCTTGTGAAATTTAAATGAAATATTGTTTGAAGCAAAAGTCGTGTTCTCGCATTTCCAGTTTATTTTATTTTTTATTTAATCAATTATTTATAATGTTTTGGTGTTTAATAGTTTTATATATATTTTATCCTATATGTTCCCTAAACATTTATAAGTTCTTTTACTTTTTAAAATAACCTTCATTAATGTAAAAAAAAAAAGAAGAAAGAACTCACAATGACTCCGCATCCTCGGTATGCGATGCAATCGAAGTGACATAAAAAATGATTCCAAATCAGAGGAGGGGAGGAAACCTGTCAAATTGGTTTTTATGATCTAAAACATTTGGGGGAAAAAACGCAATTTATTATGATATAACAAATAAATTGACTTTTGTGTTTATAATTGAGGAGAGTTATCCATATGCATCTGATTTCATTCTCATTAATATTTTATTAAAATAAGTTTATCAAACTTGTTTTTTTACTCAAATATTAAAAAGTTTTTCTTTTCGATTTGCCAGAGAATAAAAATTTATTTAAATAAATAAAATTTGTAGTGAGAGTATATATTTTAAAGGCGAGCACTAAGGAAAGTCCTTTAAAAATTGTAATCGGAAATGGAAATGCTTTTAAATATCATGTTTGTTATGTGTTCTGAAAAATAAATGTGAATGTTAGTTACCAAAGCAAAAAAAGTGGAATTTTGAATGTTGATAGAATTTTTTGTGAAATTTTGCCCTTGTGGTTTTTGTTATGCGTGAAAATTTTTATAAATTTTTTTCTCATTTGTAGTCTACTGAACAAACTTGATATTTTAAATATATATGCATTTTTTATTTTCATTTTTTCTGCATTTTAGTTTTGAGCCTCCTGGCTTGTTCAGGCCGAAAATAATCAAAATTTTGATTGGCGATAAGTCGTGCTAATAGTGGTCAGTAAGCGTTTGAAAATTGTGTTTTCATCCTGTGCAGAAAATCAGTTAAAAATTTCAGCAATTATACTAGTAAAAAATTGGTCAAATTTTAATTGCAAGATTTTTTTTTCTTTTTTGTAGAGTAGGAGTTATTTATTCTTACGTTTAAATTCCAAGCTTGACTTTTTGTTAATTTTCTTTTAAGCAAAATGTGTCTAATTTAAATCCTGCAAATAAAAAATGAATTAATTCATCATTTACTTACTACTATTATTATTCTTATTAAATTATACTATTATTATTTAATTATAATAATAGTATAATGCAAAAATAGTATAATTTGATAGTATTAGATTAGAATTGAATAATTAATACTATTATTAAATTCACTATTCATAGAAAAAACATATTTTGTGAAGACCAAACACTAACAGGCTTGCAACGTTACGCCCGTGCTTCTAAACAATTTTGGTAAGGTGAGTAGCACTTTAAATATTGTGGGAATCTACAACCGCCTCGGTAAATACCTAAACATCAAGCTTGTGTTCCTATTGTTCTTCGAAATCTCTAATAGTAGTAACGAAACTAAGACTCAATTCGATTGTTCGAATACGCATATTCCTGTCCTAATGTTAAAGATGCTGAACAAAAAGTTTAAAATTGCAATTAAAGTGAACATTAAGAAATTACTTTTCCATCATAAAAAACCTAGAATTTTTTTTCTACTTAAGCAGATATAATAATTAGGTCTATGATTATTTTCATTTCTGTGAGAATTCGACTGATGTCTATGTTTTTGTTAAAATTTATGTAAAAATGTTGAAAATTTTTACAGCAATAAATTTAGCTTTCCTCTCCTTGAAATAGTGTCTAAATTTTCATTGTAATATATTTTTATTGCTTTCAATTCTAAAAATATATTTTATTAATTTGATTTGATATTAAAAACAATTTGATTGTTAACGTCACACTATATTAACTGTAACCACGGTCCGGATATCATGCTTGGTAATGTTCTGAAGACAATCCTTACCTATCCTAAAAATAAGTGTCGAGCTATTACGATTTAGATATAGAAAAGTAGATTTCGATACATCAACCGTTTAAACGCTTCTCAACTACCTATTAATTAATTTAAAAAGCGAACTTCTTTTAGTGCAATTGGAACAATAAACCGCCATAAAGAATTTTACTTTAGTATAAAATTAAATAAGTGCATTTTTCTAATTAATAATAGAAATATTTAGATTAAATCTCTAAAATAGTTTCAGAATTACGCATGACACTAGCAACGAAATGACCCTGTCGACGAAATGACCCTGTCAACGAAAAGACCCTGTCGACGAAATGACTTGTCGACGAAATGACCCTGTCGACGAAATGGCCTGTCGACGAAACAACCCTGTCGAGGAAACGGCCTGTCGACGAAATGACCTAGTCGATGAAATGGCCTGTCGATGAAGTGATTGTTGATGAAATGAACCAGACCTATATATTATATATATATATATATATATCAACTGTTCTTAAACATTTTTATAAATTAAAATGCGTCCTTTTTGCATGAATTTGCAAATTTGAATTGAGAAATTGCACACAATTTACGTATTTCAACAACTATACCTAGACATTTCTTGGATTAAAAGTAATAAAATTACCTTTATCTAAATTTAGAAAGAAATATATTGAGTTGTACCGAAGTGATATAAACCACTGAAAAAAATACTTGAAATAGCACTTGACTACTTTTGAACTCCGAAAATAATAGTTTCTTTTAAAAAATGAAAGAAATAACTATTTCTCACCAATTAAATTGAAACTTACCGGTATAGCATTGACTCTGCAAACATTGAGCTATCAAGGCTAAATAAATGTTGATTCCAGATTGCTCAAAATTGATATTGCTAAAATTTTATTCTATGGATGTAAACCTAAATATATGTATATTTATTTTTTCGTTTCAAACAAAATTATGTTTGATGAATAACACTGAAAATCCACCATGAAAAGAAGCTGATGCTACGTACGAGAATCATAAAATTTCTTCTTTATGAAAGAGCTAGAATCTAATAAATATACCCCAAAAATTTTAAGAGTTTTATGTTTACAATTATGCTAAAAAAAGACTAATAAAGATTATGCAAAGGAACAAAAACTAGGAAGGTAAAAACTCTAATGCTTGTTCGTTTATAAACAATGAAAATAATAAAATTTTAAAATAAAAGTATAATCACTTAATTAAATATCACAACGAAAAGATCTAATTTCGTCATCAACTCACACGATTAAATCCTCAAAAATAGTATTTTTTAATAGCGTATTAATAATGTATACCAAATAGTGTATTAATAGTGTAGCACCAAAACAAAATATATCAATACAATGTAGCAAAATATATCAATACAAGAAAAAAAACGAATGAAACTGGTTCGTAAAAAATTTTTATCAAGTAAAGAAATGACAAAAATTCAAGAAAAGTACTGATGTGAAGGTATATTAGACAGCTTTAATTGTGGAGTTGTTGTTTAATTTAGACAATAAACAATGTCACTATTATTAATATTAGTATCACTATTTCTGTTTTCATGTTTCTTGTATTTAATATGGAGGGATCTGAAGATACTAAACTAAATTTTTTAGTCTCTGTTTTAAACTCATTATTTTTTCATCAGCAACAATAAAATATATCTCTTTTGGTACTCGCAAGTTCATGAGTCATCAATCCTTACTTGATTGTTAGTGATCTTCACTATTTTTAGTTGCAGAAGAGCTGCGGGAACATCTAAAGCAACCAAGCTTTCCAGCCTCGCTATTTTCGCCTTTAAGGCTCCTTTTTTCCACTTTAAGACAATTAAGTTATTCATATCGGTGGTTTCTGCAACAGAATTGACCAAAAATGATATTGATCTAGAGACAAGTAGACTGTAATTAAAAAGTAATTTTTTTTTTACAATTAAGCAAAATGGGAATAAATTGCTCTTAACTGCGCTGGAATATAATTAAACTTAAGACGCCTATTCCGCTCCCGACTAAACTCGACTTTAAATGGAATCGAGACGGGGAGAGAAATTTTATATATGCTTTTAATTCTCTTTACTTAATTTTCACAAATAGACTGATGATGTATATTTACTCTATTCGGCAGCATTTTCGATGCATGTAAAATACAAGGCCGTCACCCACTTACAATTTCAAATATAAAGCGTGAGGTATTTTAAAGTCTCTGTTAATTTTTTCTGTCAAAATTATTCCAATTCTGAAATTATCAGTTTATGATAGGTAGTAAAATGGTATACAGTTGTCTGTTTCGAAATTTTTGATAAGTTTCTTTTTATTTATGCATTTGACGTTAAAAGAATTTTTTGGCGTCATCCAAATCGGTTCGTACCATTTTAAACAGTAATGAAATTGGATTTTAAAAAATCTAAACTGAGAAACGTGGAATCCTAAAATACTTACACACAAAACCACAAATCGCTTCATTTTATTACTTTAAACGTTTGAAGAAAAATCTATAGACGTTCCAAAATTTATCAACAGCTATTTCTCCCAATATTATGAAAGGTCATAATACACTGAAGAGCCAAAAAAAACTGGTATACCTGCCTAATATCGTGTAGGGTACCCGCGAGTACGCAGAAGCGCCGCAACACGACGTGGCATGGATTCGATCAATGTGTGAAGTAGTGCTGGAGATAATTGACACCATGAATAGCGACACCATGCGATTTGTGGTTTTGACACCATGGTATAGTTGATGAGTTGTTCATATAAAGTTCATGTCTGGGGATTTTTATTGAACATACTTGTATTTGCGATGCCTTCCAATGTGATGTTCAGAATATATCTCCACCCCCTCTTACTCCCACTGGTTTATGGACAGCCCTGCAGGATTCATGGTGTCAATTATCTCCAGCACTACTTCACACATTGATCGAATCCATGCCACGTCGTGTTGCTGCTCTTCTGCGTACTCGCGGGTACCCTACATTATATTAGGCAGGTATACCAGTTTTTTTGGCTCTTCAGTGTATTATAGTATCAAAAGTTTGTTGAGTACAAAAGAATATCATGAGAACACAAATTAAAAATTTAACCTACAAACAAAACATTAAGAAAATGTATGATTAAGAAAGTTTAAATTGTCTTTGAAAAATTGTCTATAATTTTTTGTTGAAGACATGCATGCATGTTTTGAGTTAATATGTTTTTTAGCAAGTTTCTTTTTTAAGATTTCAACAAAATCCATTTAGGTATTCGTTAGAAAAAGAAAATGTTTGAGTCTTAAGATTTGGAGATCTAGGAAATTCTATATGAGAAGATTCAGAAGCAGAGAAATTAATATTCAGTATTCGTATTTTTGATGTTTGTTTCACTCTTTTCTAATGTATTTTTTTCCTATGACTGCAAGTAAAAATTTCTTTAATATGTAAGTCATCTTTTTTAAATCCCTAGTTATTTTTATACTTGAGAGATCCTAAACTCGTGGAATATTTTTCGAAGAATAAGTGATTTTATAAATTCCACTAAAATACGTTGTTATACATTGCGTTTTTATACCATTAACTGCTCTGTTTTATACGGCGAGAGAAGCATTTTTCTTTGGATCATTCAAGGTACTTGACTTATGGGATATTTTTCCAAGGAACCAACTCAATAATTTTGTTTTTTCCAGAATTGAGATACATTCGGACGAAACATATTATTCCTTGAAAGATAAAACGAAAGAAAATTTAGTTATTATTATTTATTCAAGCTTACTCCATTAATTTAATGATAACGGTATCAAGGTTAAGGATATGCAATGGAAGTCCCTTTTACTGTTATACTATAAATACATTAAATCATATAGCTTGAATGATTTACTTTAAGAAAATTATTTAATAATTTTAAGCAAATAAGTGTGTAAAAAACGCGAGCAAAGTACGCCTAAAGTGTACCCCAAAATATATCTAAAATAAACTTAGGAAGGAATAAATAAAAAATACATTTTCAAACAGCTTCGAGTGAGACGGAAATGATAACTTGTTTGAAATAGCTGTCCTTGTAGCTATTTTAATTTTTTTTTCTGGTGCTAGGGGACATTCCATTAGCCCATTCGACTTTTGAAATTTTTAATCGTATACGGAATTTTTACGTGTCCTTAAGAAATGTTATTAAAGCTAGCAGATCATGAAAATTGTACTGCAGTGAATTTTTTAAAAAGTAGTGACTAATTAATATTTTTTCAATCTAAGAACTTATATCTTTATCTCACTTAAAGCTTATTTTAATATCGCGTTTAGTAATTTAACATCCTGAGTTATTAAATGAATGAGATAAAGAGACTGAATCGAAAAGATAAGAACTTCATTGATTTTAAGAAAAATAATACATGATAATAAAAATAGACATGCNTTTTTTGAAAATTAACCGATCGTTAGGGGGTTAAATGTCGTTTTTGCGCAATGAAGTATTCTTAATCGGTATGTTAATTCTTTCTTCTCTCCTGTCCAATCTCATTATTATATATACGCTGAGAAAAAAAGTATTGTGCAAACTACCACATTATAGTAAAATTTACAATGTGTCTGGCTCTATGGAAACACCGAAAAGCTCTATAGTTTCCTCCAAATCGGCTTTGATAAAGATTTCGGTTAAAAATAACTAAAAAGTATAGTTTTATAATACGTGATGAAAGTGTGGTAAATGTGTCAAAATTTGGAAATTTTATAATGATACCTTAGAGCATGGCATAAAAATCATTCATTCGGTAATATTAACGTTTCAGTCTTGCTCTTTTTTTACTGAATATGCGGTAATAAAAACTGTAATTTCCGGTAAACTGTTATCATATGAACGAAAAAAAAGTACCAAATAAATTATATAAATAACGTATGTTTTGGTTTTTTAATACCAGAACTAGGGTTTGTTTACCAGAAATGTCCTTACCATACTGTATGGTAAATGTACCAGAATTTTTTTCTCGGTGCATAAGGCGTACTTTACAAATCCAATTATAATAAAAATAAAGTTAATTGTTGTATTCTTAAAAAATTTTCAATGGCATTGTTTTTTAAGATTTTTCACTATAAATTCCTAAAATTCTTTTAAATAAATAAACTAGGTATTTTAAAGAATTCCAAAAAGGATTAATTAAGTTAAAAATCAATGTAATTAATTAAAATTTAAAATACTCACTAATACTGAAATTCAGTCCTTTACGTAATTAAGAATCGAATAGCATATACAAAATTTCTAAATTTAACCTAGCGATTAAAATAATTAACTGTATAAAATATTTTTAATGGTATCTTTAATACCTTAACTGTTACACGTCATGATTTTAAAAAGTATCATTAATTTGTAAAAAAAAAAAATTCTTTTGTGTAAGGACCTCAATTATGCGATTGTCGCAAAACAATGTTTTTAATATCAAGCATCTGATTCCTCCAATTAAAAAGAGGGTTTGTCATAAACTTTTAAAATTCGGTAAATTATTTCGAGCAAAAGACAAACAGCATGGTTATTCTTAGAAAATAGAGAATATTTTCTTCGATAGAATTAATTTTCATATTATTTTTTTTTAATTATTAAAAACTGCTTTGAAACATGCTTTAAAATTCCAATTAATTTTCATACACCATGAGATAAAAATAATGATGCTGCGGAAATTTGTGTCTGCAAAAATAATTGATTGTTATGCTTCCCAAAATTTTATGAAGTCTTAAATTTTTGAATGATCACTAACCTGTTTCTGTTCTTAGCATCTTATTGTTGGAGTGTTTTCTCCACACTAAGATATTTTTATTCTGTAGATGAAGTAGAAATGTAGTGGAAGGAAAGAAACTGCATTAATATTTATATTTGCTAAAACAGTTTTATAATTAAAAAATTAATTGAACGAAGTATGATTTAAAACGTTGCATAAAAATGCTTATGTTTAAAAAAAGCTTATAAATAATTTTAACTCACAATGATATAAAACCTAAAATAAGTTAAGAATAGTCGGTACAAACAATTTTTACCTAATAACAATGAAATTCACTAAATACAGTCTTACAATAGAGTTTAAGTAGTAGTTTAGTTTCATGCCTAATAAATAGAGGTTTATAATAGAATTTAAGTATTAATTTAGTTTTATACCAAGTAAGTAGAGGTTTACAATACAATTCAAGTACTGACTCTTTTTTTTAAGTTCATACAGGTTGTTCCGTATTACCGTCACGATCACGTTTAGTATTGATATTTTAAGATTCCTTGTCAAAATAAAATAAATAAATAAAAGTACACACATTCATGCACTCCTGCAAAAACAAGTAACAATAGGAATCTAATGAATCAGTTAAGGATGGATTGATTAGATCAAACCCATTTGATCTTCGAAGGAAAAAATTGAGCAGCAATTCTTAAAAGCATCTATATTTTTCTTTTGATAAACAAGCTAGTTTCAATCTTTTCATGAAGTCTTTCTCCCTTGTAATTCGATATACACCGATGAGCCATTACATTATGACCACCCTGCTCATAAAATGTAGGACCACCTTTAGCCCTCAAAACTGCTAGCATCCGCCGTGGTGCGATGCTAGCAGTTCTAGCACTCCACAAGGTGCTGATAGGTAGTCTGAGGTATCTGGTACCAAGCGCTCACAAACTTGTCCTGTAATTCCCTCACATTGCGAGGGGGTAGCGTGGCAGCACGAATTTGGTTTTCCAAGTAGGACCACAAATGCTCTATTGGATTAAGGTCAGGTGAATTTGGGGGCCAAGACATGACTTGAAAGTCACTGGAATGTTCCTCGACGATTCGACCCTTATGACATGGTGCATTATCCTGCTGGTAAACAACATCCCCCGCAGGAAAAACTGTTGCCATGAATGGGTGAACCTGGTCTGCAACTATGTTCAAGTAGCTTACACACGCCAGGGATTGTTCTATGAGGATTATGGGTCCTAATGTCCCCCATGAAAACTTTGTTCCTGGGTGAGAAATTATGAAAACCTGGGCGAGCCCATTGTTATAGATGAAGGGTGGTCATAATGCAATGGCTCTTCGGTGTATATCCATAATGGAGTTATGGTGGCTCAGGGGATAGAGCGTAGGCCTCCGAATGAGGAGATCCTGGTTTGAATCCTAGCAGTGGCTGGTCTATATGAATTCTACTAATAGCTTGCACCTACCACAGTGCTAACAAAAAACATCCTCAGTGTTACACGGATCATGGGTTGGAATAATCTTTTTGCTGTGTAAACCGTGTGAAATTTTCCTTCCCATGTAAAAAAGATACCGGTTAGTTCAATCAAGAAGTCCTTTATGAAGACTTGTTTGATCCATGAGTTCCCTTGTCTTCTAAGATGTGTTGAAAATTGCCAGGCTACGGAGTTGAACATTGAATGTCGTAAACTCTGAATTGGATTGGCTGTTCATAGGTGGTTAGAAAATAAAAATAAAATATATCAATAAGGTATGTTTTTCTTCCCTAAAATATTAATTTGAGACTTGTTCGATTCATTCGTTCAACAACAAACAAGTTTTGTTTGTTTGCTTTTGACAATGGTTAGAAAATATTTATTGAGGGAGATTAATAATATGTACCCTGTACATATTTTGCTCTGAAATGTGTAGGTAGAATATGGGAGAGTTATAAAAAGTAACACGGATATTCGTTGTTCAAAGCATTTTCCTTATTTATATCGTAGAAAATTATAAAATTCAAAAGTTACAAAAATTATATGCTACAAAAATAGTTAGTCTTATCTTACTATTCAAAAATTGAAGAAAAATAATCACGTATGAAAGGACTGATTTTATATTCATGAACTGTCCTTACATAAAAAAAAGGGAATTCATTCTTAACAGTCTTAATAATAGTATTAGTTTTATTAGTTAATTAACTGTTTTTATTTTCAGTGGCAGGCACTGAATTTGAATCTTTGCCTATACTATGCCAGAATTGTTGCTCATTTCGCGTTACCCAGTGGGCACCTGTGAACCAAAGTCACGGAGGCGAGCAACATTGCCCACGCCACACTGCCACAAACCCGTTTATAGGGTGGGCCACATTCACACACACAACAGAGGACAGCACAAAGAGAGAGAGAAACATCCATGCCCAGAGCGGGATTCGAACCCGCAGCCTATGGCTTCGCAGTCAGGCACGCTAACCGCTCGGTCACTTGGCCGGCAGTTAATTAACTGTATTAGTTAATTTTTGACAAAACAAAAAAAAAAAGAAAAATCTTTAATAATTAATGGAAATTGTAAGCTATCATAATTCACGGGTATAAACTCTTTGATTATCCAAAAATTATAATTTGCAGCTCAAATTGCTGCAAATTGCACATTTCCTCTCCTATGAAAAGCACCATTATTTTCGAACACTCAGCTCGAAGAACAGTGTGAAGCAGAATATTAAGTCAATACTGACTTCCTCGTAGATTAAACTCGCATCTTCGTACTATAAACTGTCTTTACTCAATGAAATTTCAAAACTAGATATTAAATAAGTATTGTTATATATTACTTATAACATAATTTTTGCAACTAGATGCAATAAAAATACTTTCAGTAAACCGTTGGTTTAATTGCTGTTAAATAAGAAAGAAGGCAGGATAATAACATCCCTGTATCTGGCGTATTAGAAAGGTTTTAAAGAGGCATTATTTTTAAAATACTATTTTCTGCGTATCTAAGAAATAATTTTTATTTCCGTTAACATTAAAAAAATGAAAAAACAGCCAACACCACCTCTATTGCAGGTGTTCAACTTAACGTTACATTTTGTTTTAATCCATAAAAACTTGGTGTATAGAAGGTGCATAGAAAGGATGTATAGAAAAATATGCATGTAGTATAAAAAAGTTTAACGTTCTATAATTTGTTAGAGAATTAATAACTATTAAATTTGTAGGAAAAAGCATCACGGGGCCAATTTTTAGCAGGCAGAAATGTCACTTCAGAGTTGAAAGTTGGTATGCTAAAAGCTCCGTATTTACTTAGCTTCTTTATCGAAATTTCAAGTTTTTTTCGAACGTTATTATAATTTAAAGAACTTTTAGATATGATTCTTTATTCCTTTTTTCTCTAGAAGTTAAGTTTCAACTGACTGCGTAAAATATATTAGGCTCAAGAACTTGAAATTTGAAGGTATGTGGAAAAATACATACGAAATGCACACGACATTCATATGTAAGACGGAATAAAAATAAACCAAAATCAACACAATTTGTTCGATAAATGTAAACAGCTAAAATTGTAATGAAATATAAAATGTTTGATCAATCTGCCACCATTGCAACCTTAAGTTACTTTCTGAAATTTTTTTAGCTTCCTCTTTGTTTTAAGTAATGTTTTGGATTCTTTTTCATTCTTCTACATTTTGTTTTAAATTTTATTTCAAATGTATCCTATGTTGTAGAAAATCTACTTTTTTCTCAGAACATCTTTATTTCTTTATTTTATAAACTCGCGAGTAGATGTCAATTAAAAAACCAAAGATGGAGAGAAAGGAAGAGAGAGAGATTACGTGATGCCAAATATAATTTTGCATGTGTAGTAAAAAATAATTATAATGAAGAGCGATAAGAGTAGTATCGAATTTGAAGTTTCGTCCACGAGTAAATTTACATCTCCTTTTTTCTCTTTTTATTGAGTATTTTTGGGCGAACTTTTTTGTTTCAAACTTTAAAGCAAACTTTTTTGTTTCAATTTCATATGATTCTTTTTCAAATTCAGGTGATCATACATTTTGATATGACTGATATATAAAAACAAATTATTATTCCATTAGAGAACAATAATAATATATTTTGAAAACAAAGTACTTTGCCATTTGGTGAAAAATTTTGATGATTGAGAGGAAAGAACAATAATGATGAAAAACAATGACGGAAGTTGGCGAGTGGAGCTAGTAGGAAATGGAGCCTTTTAGTTTATAAATTAAAATAAGTTCTGAATATTATCTTAAATGTACTTATTCAAGTTATGATTATGTGATTAATAATTCTGACTAAGAAATATTTCCTAATACATTTTGTGTATCTTTAATCCTTTTATCTAGATATTCTCCAAAATATATTTCTAGGATTCTCAATATATTTTTGTGCTTCAAGAGAGTTTTTACTTATTTATTTGAAAAAAAAATGACAATACTGATTTTCTATTAATTATTTTTTGTGGAATGGCTTGATGTTGATTGTTACAAACTTGTATTCAACTAATAAAAAGAAAAGTAAGATTTGTTTTTGTTTATTTGAAAATATTTTATTTTGTTTCTTCTTAATTTGATTGCCTAATGATAAAAAAATACCTTTAAAAGCAAAGCAAAAAACTTAAGTTTTTGGAAATAAATTGAAAGGGGCGTGAGAAGAATAAAATAAAATCGATTAGATCGTAAATTCAAGCAAATGTTATCAAGAATATTGCCATTAGTTTATCAAAATATATTAATGAAAAAAACAAACAATAAAATTAACAGTTTAAGAAAATATCTTTACTGTGTGAGGAAGGGGAATTAAATTATGAAAAATTATACCATTTTTTCTTCATCAATTGTTTTTCTCTCCCCCAATCAAATGTTGATGCGCGAGCTTTTCTTCCGAATATGCTCGCGCATAAGACCTGTTGCTATAGAAATATGGAGGGGATAAAAATCAGTGCATGCACTAGGGTGAGGATAAATTATTCACTCTCAAGTTTAAAGAAAGAGAACTCTCATTTGAAGAAATTAAAGCGAAATTTCAAGTGTTTGCCACTTAAGAGAGTAAGGTAATTCTTTAATCATTAATAATTTTTAGCGAATCTGTTTTCACTATATAAATAAATGCTTATATATAAATTTTTTTTTATTTACGTTTAAAAGTATTTTATATCGTTCTATACAGAAAATTATAGATATATAAAGCATTTTTCTGAACTCTAGACTAGTTTATAATGAAGTATTTCAGTGCTAATCTGTGCTTTAAAAAAAAACTAATGTAAAAATTATATAGATTTCCAAACTTTTAATAGTAAAAAAAGAGTATTGATGAAGAAAAATTATTATAAATGTTTAAAATCAATGCAAATTATAAGATTTAAAAAAAAAAGGTATTATATGAGTCAGTCTTCTTTTTTTCAAACGGTTGTTTAGATTCTGAACATATTTTTCACCAACCTAAGTTTTCATTTCAAAAGTCATAATTTATAAAATTATAATGATTTTTAAAATTCTATTACATTATATTATATTACATTACATTACATTACATTACATTACATTACATTACATTACACTACATTACATTACATTACATTACATTATATTATATTATATTATATTATATTATATTATATTATATTATATTATATTACATTACATTACATTATATTATATTATATTATATTATATTATATTATATT
>NC_092210.1:72934935-72961164 GCF_043381705.1 Parasteatoda tepidariorum | reverse complement strand
TTAATTAATTCCTAATTGAGTTTAAATTAAATATTGTCATGTTTTTAGTGCATGAATCTGAATTGAACAACCTGATAATGCTCACTCTGGTTATTGTTATCTGGTTGCTCACTACGTGCTCTTGCGCGCCGAATCCAATCAATTAAAAATGAAAACTGTTGCCAGCGCGAGAAAAGAAATATCATCGGTTTTATTGATACATACATACATACGTACGTATTAGCGTTTTATATAATATAGGTTATAATATATTGTATTATATTTATAAAATTATTTCTTATTATACCTATTAAATTAAAATTAGGAATTACTTTCAAACGGTTTTATTAACCTACTGAACTTGAGTTGAAATTATATAAATTTTAGATAGCTTTAATTATAACAAAATATTAGTTACTAAAATTCAATAATTCAAAGAAAACTTATTGGATCTGCCAGTTTTATTTTCTAATCTGTTGCTTTGAATATCATCATATGGTGGAATTATGCCGCAGTTTTAATTTCAAAAGATATAATTTTAAAAAAAATTAATAATTTATGAAATTAAAATGTATTTTATTATAATAGTAAAATCGTTATTTATAATACTTGCTTACTTTAAATGAGGAAATAATTTTTAAACGGTTTTATCAATACCGGGTTTTCCAAGTTATTAGATAGGGAAATAGAGTATAGGGGATTAAAAAGTTTCAATTATAAAAAAAAAATCATTGCTTAAGAAAATTTTATAATAAATATTTAAAATCAATGAAGAGAAGAAAATTTTAAATAAAAAATTGATTTAAAGAAAAAGTATTGAATGAGACAGTTTTTCGTTCTAATCTGTTTTTTTTTCAGAATTCCATCATATTTTTCACGAACCTAAGTTTACATTTCAAAAGTTATAACCTATAAAATTATTAAAATTTATAAAATTAAAATATATTATTTTATTAGAATATTTGTGAAATCGTTATTTTTAATATTTATTTACTTAAAATGAGGAATTAATTTTTAAGCGGTTTTATTAACCTAATAATCTTTAGTTGAAATTATATATATTTTAAAAAGCTTCAATTATTAAAATAATATTGCTGAAGAAAATTCTATAGCAAATATTTAAAATCAATAAAAATTATTATTGTTTAGAAAAATTAATAAATCGAAAAGTTATTAGATGCGCCAGTTTCTTTTTTCTAATCTGTTCTTTAGAATCTCATCATATTTTTTAAAAACCTATGTTTTCATTTTAAAAGTTATTATTTAAAAATATATAATACATTTATCAAATTAACATATGTCATAATATATAATAATTTTAAACTCATTACGTCATTATATCATATTATTTTTCATGTCTATTTAAACAAAATAATGAATTAATTTTTTTAATGGTTTTATTGACCAATTGATCTTTAGTGAGTTTTCCCTTCTGCAATGCTTCTTTTTGAATATTTTACATGTTTTTAATTAGATTCATTGTTTTATAAAGGACAGTTTATTTATTAAATAAAATTTGTGAAATTTGTTTTAAGAAATATTTTATTTCTCCTCTTGATTTCTTTGTTATTTTAATTTCATTGTTAAAACCATACTTAGAAAATCATAAGCCAACGACTTCAAAAAACAGTTTTTGTTGTGTCTGTATTCATTTATTCATTTTACTGATGATTTATTTTATGCAGATTATATACATACTAGGGGAGACAGCGCTCGCCTACCCCAGGAACTGCTTTCGCAGTTT
This sequence comes from Parasteatoda tepidariorum, assembly GCF_043381705.1. Classification (NCBI taxonomy): domain Eukaryota; kingdom Metazoa; phylum Arthropoda; class Arachnida; order Araneae; family Theridiidae; genus Parasteatoda; species Parasteatoda tepidariorum. Next base: position 72,959,441 of record NC_092210.1, on the reverse strand, counting down.
CTTTTAAATCGTTTCATAATTTAGCTCGCTGCTCTCGCTGAATGGATTGCATAATTTTATTCTAGCTTTAAATGAATTTTGGTACTCTTTTTCAAAATATAGTTCCGAAAATATGAAATCATTATACCCTAAGAATTTTTTTTACTTACATATCGGTGTTATTCCACTTCGGAGGATTTAAATAAACTACTATAATAATCGTATTTACATTGATAGATTTAAAATACTAAATAAACTATATATAATTAAACTATACTTAATATTGATAGATTTAAAATACTAATAATACTAATTAAACTTTTTTTCGTTCAACTTAACTTTAGTTTTATTTAAACGTTTATTTCAGCTGAATGACGTTCAAATTTTAAAATAAGGTGTAATTAAGATTTGATCTTACTAGTGAAAGCTGTTCAACTCAATTTTATAAATTTTATTTTTCCAATATTGTGGACTGTTTTTCCATATATTGAGTTATTCATTAACTTATAGTGCTATACTTATACAGATATAATATTTTCATTACGGAGTTATTCATTAACTTTACTTAATAAACTTTAGTTTTCTTTTTAGCATATAAGTCAATATATTTTTTGAGCATAAGAAATCGTTTCAGTTATTATTTTTTATGGAATTATTTCTTCTTTTCCAATTCTATTTTCAAATCTCGCTATAACTTTGCACCTTCATTAGCAGTAAAATAATTAATATATTTAGAGTGCGCGAAGGAAAAAATAGACCTCCTTAAAATAATTTTGATCCAATGATCAGATCTTCACGTTCTAGGACTCAATCTTAAGGAGGTGGTTCGAGTAGTGGCCTCAAATATGCTAATTAAATAGTGCAGACGCTACTATAATAAAAAAAATGAGAAATTTTGTCATATTATTATATTTTTATATCTTAGCTAAATATAAAAAAAAAACGAGTTTCAAAATATAAAGGGAACTCGCAATTCATTCTTTACTTTAACGTGTATCTTAGATTTCTCAGGACTACATTTGTATGTTAAAAACGAATTTTAAGGATTCATTTTCTTACGCTATGTTATTTTCGTCGTCGCAAAAATATCCGGTGCACTGAAAATACCATTTTTGTAGCTTTTAGAACTAACAATTTAAATATGAGAGATATGCAGTCCGCAAAATAGCAAAAATTAAAGGAAAAAAACTTGACCACTTTAAATTACTTTTACTTTTATAATTGGATCTTCACGTTCTGGGACTCACTCTTAATGGTTTGAGGGGGTGCTAATTAATTAGTGAAAGCGATATTTAAAGAAACGAAAACAACCACTAAAATGTACTTTCTCTGACTCCGTTTTTCCGATGGATTAAGATTTCTAGCCTCCAAAATATAGGGGATATCTGCAAATATTTTGTATTTCTGTAAATAAATATCCAAATATTTTGTTCATAGGAGCGGTCCAGAGTTTGGACCTCATAAAATTAATTTTATGAAATTTATTTTATTAATTTTATGAAATTAATTTCCTCATAAAATTAATTTTATGTAAATAGATATCCAAATATTTTGTTCATAGGAGCGGTCCAAAGTTTGGACCTCATAAAATTAATTTTATGAAATTTATTTTATTAATTTTATGAAATTAATTTCCTCATAAGATTAATTTTTTGTAAATAAATATCTAAATATTTTGTTCATAGGAGCGCTCCAGAGTTTGGACCTCATAAAATTAATTTTATGAAATTAATTTCCTCATGAAATTAATTTAATGTAAATAAATATCCAAATATTTTGTTCATAGGAGCGGTCCAGAGTTTGGACCTCATAAAATTAATTTTAGGAAATTAATTTTATAATTCTATGAAATTAATTTTATTAATTTTACGAAATTAATTTTATTAATTTTATGAAATTAATTTCCTCAAAAAATTAATTTTATGTAAATAAATATCCAAATATTTTGTTCATAGGAGTGGTCCAGAGTTTGAACCTCTTAGAATTAATTTTACTTCTTGTGGATTTCGCACCATCCAGAGAACTTTTTATGCAAATTGAAAGTTTTTTGCACGGAGTTATAAAATTCTTCTATCCAAAGATAATTTCTATGCAAAATATCGCTTTTAGTAAATATTTATTATTTTATTTAGTAATAGTCGAAAAAGTTTTGAATTACAAGGTATACAATTTTTGTATATCAATTTAAAGAGTGTAACTTGCATGATAAAACAAATATTGAAGCGAAATCGGTCAAATGGTTCCTGAGAAAACGAATTTAAATATAGATTTCTTTAAAATTTTTTTTATTTCTCTGATATTTTTGACCAATTCGAATTTATACCTATCCCTTTCGTATCTGCTAAATTCTGGTAAAATTTCCGTACTGTCTAATTATTTCACATTCCTGATAAAAAAAAGTAATCAAAATTTCGGTTATTAAAATCAAAATAAAAGGGTATTTAAACAATTTATATGCTAATCTTTCCGCTTTTATTTTAACGGTTTACCGTTAATTCTAGTTTTCGAAATTCTAGTTTTTATTACCACACATTTAGTAAGTTATAATACAGAAAAGTAAATTTAACCGAAAAATTGGTTTTTATGCCAAGTTGTGGATATCATGGTAAATTCAGCAAATTATACCACATTAACTAAATTTTTTCACATATTATAAAACCAAATGTTATTTCTAATTTTTACAAAAGCATACCAAAGTACATCAGTAAAAATTTTCAAGATATTTGGTGTTTTCATAGAGCCAGAAACTCTGTGAATTTTACCAAATTCTGGTGGTTTTTATAATGCTTTTATCTCAGTGAATGCTTGCATGGTGAACAATGTGAAATCTTCCCAAGCAAAACACATGCTAAAGTAAAACATTATCTCATAATTCATAATTTAAAGTATTAACAGCATAACTGACAAAAATACACCTAAATATAACCGAACAACATACAACTAAGCTACATAGTATATTATACTATATTTATTAATTTGAAAAAGACTCAAAACAGGAAAATGTCACAGAATTCTCAAATAATAATTTATGTGAGTGTGTATATCTTTTACTGAGCCGGCCAGGTGGCCGAGTGATTAGCGTGCCTGACTGTGGAGCCAGTGGCTGCGAGTTCGAATCCCGTTCTGGGCATGGAAGTTTCTTTCTCTTTCTTTGTGTTCTATTCCCTTTCTCCTTTGTGTGTGAGATTGTGTGAATGTGACCCGCCCTATAAACGGGTTTGTGGTTGTGTGACGTGGGTGACGCTGCTCCACCACCGGGGCTTCGCCACAGGTGCCCACTGGGTAACGATAAGAGGGTAGCAGTTCTGGCACTTTCTGAGGCCAATGGACAATAGTTCCAAGTGCCCGCCATTAAAAAAAAAATCTTTTACTGATAAAGTGTGCAAAAGAAAACACGGAATACCCTGAATCACTCTCTAAGCAAATGATCAGATTTTCACGTTTTCGTACTCATTCTTAATGGTTTGAGTAGGTGACCTTAAGTAGGCTAATTAATTAATGCAGACGATATTTTAAATTACGAAATCAGAGACAAAAGAATATTTTCACTGAAAAAACATACATTTTATTGAACAGATTCGGATTTCGGATCTTCAAAATATAGGGGCTGCTGCAATCTAGGAAACATGGTTTGCTGAGTCTGAAAAGCGGTGCCTTTAATGCTAATATCCCTTTTTGCGTTTTGCGCCGTACCTTGAAGTACCTTTATTTAATGAAGTAATTTGTTCTCGCACTTCTCCAAACGATATTTTAAGTTACAAATAAGAGACAAAAGCGTACTTAAAAAAAGGTATGTTTATTCAGAGAAAGTACGTTTTAGAGTCTGATTTTAGAGCTTAATATATTGTCTGAATTAATTAGCATATTTAAGGTTACCCTCTGAAACCATTAAGATTCAGTCCTAGATATAATATTCATTTTTCCTGCATAAAAATAGAATGCGTATTTATTGTTAAGACAACAAAAAGAGAAAAAATTATTTTGAATTCTTAATTGATGATGGAAATTAAAACTGTAATAAAAACGATAAGTTCAAGAGAATAAAAACAATTTAATAATTTACCTGATCTGGGTATTTGTAAACTTTTACAGCTCATAAACTAACTTTAAAAAAATCGATAAGTTTCTTCCCTTTATGAACTAGGGCAAAACTTTATTTTTTTGAAGAAGTACGAGAATGAAAAATTCTTGATAACTTGCAAAAGTTTAAATACTTTATTTTTAAAATTGTGTTCATTTTTACATAAAAAAACTAAAAAAACAGATAATTAGTTAAATTAAGCACAAAATTCGCTGTTTTTTAATTCTTTTTCTCAAACAATATTTTAATTTAAAGAAATAAATAAAAAAATGCATTTTAAATAGCTGAAATGATTATAAAGTCGTGAATGTAAGAATTATACAGAAGAATGTATATCCCATGATTGAAATTTAGTTGTGCAATAAAATAATAAAAAGGTAAAACTTTTACTTTATTTTTAGTTCTAAATGTAAGGCAACTTAAAGACAATTGGAAGCAATTAAAAGCACTCAGACATTATCTTTGCTAAAGCTTTTAAATGCGCAATTAAAAAAATCATGCATTTTGAAGTTATAAAAGTATCTATAAGGAACCCAGTTTTTCCTATTTACAAGGTACAATGTTTTTAAAAGTTTAAGGCACAAAAATCTCACAGTTTTCTCGCATATTAAAAGGAACAATTCTAAATTTTGACATTAAGTCATGATTCATATCTCGATTCAGAAAAAGGAAATACAAAAGCTTTTTGGTTAGAATTGAGGAAGGCTAAAGACTTTATGTATTCAGATATACTAATTGTTAAACATTAACATTTTTTAAAATTTTTACTTGAAAAATTGTTAAAATTTAATTGCAGTAGGAATGTAACTACCACTACAAATAGGTAAAGCTATTTTAAAGTGCAGAAGAACTATTAAAAAGTGTAAATTATAAGCCATCAGAATTAAACTGAGGGCCTTTTGAAAGTTTTAAAATAAAAAAAGCTTTTTCAAAGATTCTTAAAACTATATTTAACGTTTTTTTTTAAGATATTGAGAATCCTGTTACTGGCAAAACAAAATCCCAGGCAAAAAAGAGATTCAAAATGATTTTGGGGACAACAATTGATTATATATAAGATAGCATTTAATCTAAATATTGTTTGTTACTGACAAAACATAAAAGAACCTTCATTTATCTATTTTTTATTGTATGACCATCGTTGATTATTCGATCGTATTTGGAGTTTAAGACTTTAAATATTAAACTGCGTAGCTTTAAACTTTTGAACCAAATTCAGAAGACAAGGGAACTCCTGGCTCTAGTACTGGGAAAAATTTTGAAAAGTGAAGGACTTTTTGATGGAACTTGAGGGGATTTAATTATCGACTATGTCAACCTTTATCTATCAAAAGGTACCTTAAGATAGAATCAAGTTAACATGTCTTATATACTAGTGATTTGGTATTTAATATTTGTAGTGGTAGTTACGCCACAAACTAACCTCCATTTGCGTTACACGGAAAAGAAATCCAAGAAAATCTCCCCCTGTTAGCCTGAAGTCAAGGGGATTCTGACTATTGATCCGTCGACCACTGAGGATATTTCAAGTCAGCAATTTAAATCGTGGTTCGTTTGAGCCAGGCGCTGAATTCGCTTCTACCTGCCATCACTGGGATTCAAACCAGGATCACCTCGTTGGGAGGCTAATGCTCTATTCCCTCAGCCACCCCGACTTTTGCTTGGCCTAGTGTAAGAACTAAATAAATAAACTTATCTGTCGAACTAAATTAAGAAACTTAAAAACATATAAAGAAAACAAATAAGTTTTTCAGATAAAAGTTATTTTAATACTTTTAAAAATATTTGGTGCCAATATATGAATATATTTAGTGGCGAGGTCTGAGTCTGCAGAAAACTAATAATCGATGTGAAATACATTGAACAAATTAATAATGCACCATTAAAAAATTACATTTTGAATTTGTGGAGGCAACTTTCCACTGGTAAACAACACTAAAAATAATTTTAAAAGAACTTGCTTTGGCAGAAATAGGTTTTTTATATCCCAAGTGGAAGAAATGGTTAAAAATTCCTTGAAGAAAGAAAACTTTGAAATAATTTTTATCTGTTCATAAGTATTAACAATAACAATGTAATAATATAAGTAAGTTTATAACAATATAAGTAAGAACAATATAATTTAATAACAATATAAGTGATAATATAATTTAATTAAATTTTATATTCCAAAAAAATTTTAAAAATTATATTAATTTCCAAGTTATTCAATACATTATTTTTAAATAAGTGAAAATTAAAAAATAACCATTTGAAAGAAAATGATTTTCTTAAAAATTTATAGCTACTTTGTTTTTTTTTTTAATGTTTTACGCAAGAGAATGAGCTGTAATAAGTGACAAAATATATAATAATCTAGAATTATTATTTTGATTTTAGAAAAAACGAAAATTTCTGACTTTATTTATATTATTTATCATATATAAGGAACTCAGTCAAGGAACTTACGAAGAAATTTTCAAAAAAATGAAACTAATTTTGAGCTTCAATACTTAAGGCAAATTATATAAATACTTAACTGAATTTTTGTGGGAAAATAAATTTAAGTAGAAAAGGAATGTGAGTAATTTTATTGATTGAGTTATTATAATGTATAAGAATAATAATTATAATATTTGAACATCGAATGCTACATTTTTTAACTAATTATGGCTTTTAAAGTGTAATTATGTTCATTTATGGAAAGTTTTCAAAATAAGCGAAAATATTTTTTTGTCTTATTTTATCTTTACCCTACCATGAGCATCGTGAAAAAAAAAACAAATTTACTTAAAAGTCTGAGAGCAATTAACGATTTATGATAAATGGCGTGATTCAAAATTTTATTTACCTTTGCAAAATTTCAATTTTTCAAACTTTCTGAAGTACAAAATTGACACATTATATTTTTGGTAATTACACTTCAATTGAAAAAATAATGTTGTTTAAGAAAAAAAAAATTAATTTATGCATTGAATTTTTTTTTATTTCTTGGTGTCATTGATTTTTTCAGTTGATCACGTAAAATTTGTTTGTTTCATTGCAATAATAATATGAAACATGTGCGTATTTTAATGTGGAATAAGCATTATAAATGATATTTAAAATATTTATTAAAATAAGAAGCATAGTATAAAACCGTATTTGCTTAAAAAATACTGTGAATTACGTGGGAGCATTTTCACTTACATTTTTCCTTGCATTCAATCCCTCCTAACGGCAGCAATTGTGTATAATATAGCCTACGTCACAGGTTGTGTTGTTACTACTAAATTTAACCCATGAACGGCATTTTCTGCTAGCCTAACTTCAAGCCACAAATAAACAAACGAAGTGTTCGATCGTTTGAATAGCTGCTCGCCAGATTTTATTGCATTATAAAGAAAAGTTATTGAAACTAAATACAACTAAATAAACAACAACAACTAAAACAAATAACAACAACTACTAATAACAATAACTAAATAAACAACAACTAAATTTCATTCGTTTAGCATTGCGTCATATGTTGTTCCTACTAAATCGAAGTAGTTGTGTTTTTTTCATATTATACCCAATTGGCTTATTGTTATCGGGATAGCTATTTTTCTCAAATGCATACTTACATAATTCAAATTATATAAATGGCTTAAACTGCATATAAAGTAACCATGGATAATCTGTAATCAATTTTCACCACACATATTATTCTATCTTTTCATAATTAAGATTTTTAATACTGCATGTTAAAATGCTAGCAGTGAATTAGGTGTTAAGTAATTTAAATAATATGTGAATTTTTGTAATTTAAATAATGTGTGTATTTTTAATTTGCAGCAGTTTATTTTGCCAAAGTCACCGAAAATAACGAAAAAGAAAAGACTAATAAATAATAATTTAATCGCATTTAAAATTTAAATAGCCATTTTCATAGCTGGTTTACAGAAAAAGTATTCAAAATCAGGTGAGTAATTTCACCTACCGATGGACAACGTTACGATAAATACTAGTGACCAATACAAGGGAGGCATTTCTTCAAATTTAATTTTACTTATTCTTCCACTTAATTTTGCTTATTATTTTACTTATTATTATTATAATTTACTTTACCATTTAGTTTTACTTATTATTATTACAATTTACTTCACCATTTAGTTTTACTTATCATTATTATAATTTACTTTACCATTTAATTTCACTTATTATTTTATTAAACTTAATCCAATTAAATAGTCCTTTGAAATAATTGCTTAGACGAAATGAACGCTTAATGAATGAAATATACAATTTTTGAATAACCTTTTATTCATAAAATATTTATAACATTAAAACTATTAGATCTATCAAATCAAATCAATTTTTTTCATCCTCATTTGTATAAAAAATACATAAATAGTGCCTGACTTCACTATATAAAAGTGTCTCAACATTTCATTGTTATGTAATTGTCATAAAATTCATTTACATTGCATTAACTGCGATTATTATCAAGAATATCCCATTTACGAAAGACCAATTTTTAAAAAACTTTTTTTTAAAAACAAGAGGATTGATTTTCATGAATTCAGTGTCATACATACGATTTATTATTGTAAAATTTCAAACATTCATTATTGGAATAGGTAATTTAATTAAAAATTACAGGACATATTTTAGGACAAATTCTTTGCATCATATATTACATTAATTCTAGAATTTTGATATATAAGGCAATGTGCAAGTTAGATGTGACAAAGAAAAAAATAGCGTTCATAACATGAACACATGAGGTATAACTCTTGTTATATTGTAAACCTTTCGTTGTTAGATTTTTCAGAAAACTAACTGATTAGGAAAAAATATGTCCCCTTAAAAAATCTAACTATTGTAATATTTTAGCTTTCCAGCACGTAAGAAACCTAATCATAGAAGAAACCGTAATGTGCTATTGCTAGGAAAAAAAGCTTTCGCAAAAAGCACATAAGTGTGAAGCTATATTGTATCTACTGACAAACCAAAATATCTTACTGCATAGTATTAGATGCAAAATATAAAAAAAAATAAATATTTAAAATTTACAAAAGAAATTGTGCTAATTTTAGCTTAGACTGATGGGCCTACTTCTGTAAATCCTGTCAATTATACATTTATAAAATATAACTCTTCTTTATATTCAGTTTAATCAGTTAAAAAATACAATGAAGTAATTTAAAACTTTGTTGTGAAATTTATAATAAATTAAATTTTTTGAATAAAAGGTAGAAAATATTTATAAAAAGTAAATCTATAAATTCTCACGAAATATGACAATTTACAGTCTCTTGATCCAAGATCTAATACTTTACTAATAAAAGAACTTCTTTTTAAAATTTTAATAAATAGCATTTCTGTTAGCATTTTAAAATGACCTTGTACTAGCATCAACTGTTTTTTATATTCATAAAATTTAATTGAATTTCAAAATGTCATGCTTCTGGTATGTCACAAACAATATTTCCAATAATAACTAGCTTCAAAACTTCGCATAAATCTTTCAATATCTAATTTTTTTTTTATCTCAACCATTGTATGCATTTCTAGAATATATGCAGAGGGTATTATTTACAAAAACTTCGTTTAAAATAATTTTTTGTGTCAATAATTTGTTCGTCACATGAAAATCTGTCATTTTCCTGTCTACTTTTATTTAGTGATTTATAACCAAATCAGATAGCACCAGCAATTAATATCTTATGTTAATAGATTGATTATATACCATCCAATCTGAATGTGTCTTGTTGCATGAATAAAGAACCAACTTTCTGGCTCAAAATCTATTTCAAAACTTTTTTTAAGGTGAGTAGGTTTTCATGTTGTCATTTTCCTGTCTTCTTGAAATCATTAATAACATAAACTGAATAGATTTATCTGAGTTATTTCAAAAATTCTAATTGTTTTCTGCGGAATGTAAACGTCATACGCCAAAATATTACATTAAAGTAAAGTTAAATGCCATAAAACGGTAAATTTGTCATTATCCTGGCTGTTATTTTCCTGGCTTATGAATGCCAGGACACTGACGCGTTACCAGAAACTTTTTTAAACAGTATAATGTAAAGAGGGAAAGCAAATATTAACCTAATACCAAGTTAATATATGATTGTAATATGCCTGAATGTCATCAAAGTTATTTATTTATTTAATGATTGATTATTATGCATAATTTTATTCTGTACATATCAGCAACAAAAATATTTTTGATTCTTTCTACACTGAATAAAAATAATTAATTTAAGCAATTTATGGTCCATCTAACAAAAAGGCTTAAGTTGAGTTACTTACTATTAGCTTAAAATTACTGTTTTTTAAACTTCTAAGCTAATATGTCATTTTCCTGGCATTCAAGATTTAGTGAATTTCTATTTTATTTTTTTTCTCGAGCAAACATCAAAAAACTACGCTGCTGACTGTAAGATAATAATAAATATAACTAAATAAGTGTGCAAAGAAAATTTAGATTATCTTGAAGACTTTAAATTTGAAGAAATTTTTTGACCCGAATTGTCATGTTTCCAAAGTATTACCCATATATATATACAGTGGTGGCCAAAAGTGTGGAAAATGTTTTGAAGTTTCATGCTTTTCAAATTTGCGTGCTTGTAGAATATATTAATTTTCACTTAAATACAAAAGTTTATATATCAAAGTGAAGGTAATTTAATGTAGCATTTAATAATAAATGCAGTATTACAATATCTGTATTACAAAAAAAGTTACGCAACTAATAGTAAGATCTATCTTAGATTTGCATTTTTTTAAAGTGATACTTACACAATCAATACTTAGTAGGATAACCTTTATTTTTTAGGACAGTTTCACAGCGTCTCTTCATCGAGTGAACGAGTGTTTGGAGTTCATCTTTCGTAATCATATGGTACCAAGAATCAATTATAGCTTCAATAAGTTGTCTTTTATTGGATGGACGTTTTTTTCGTACAAGAATTTTCAAACGTCGCCTTAAATTTTAAATTGGATTGAGATCAGGGCTGTTTCCTGGCCATAGTAATATATCTATGCCTTTATTTTGAAACCATGCTTTGCATACTTTTGCTGTGTGGCATGGAGCTGAATCCTGCTGAAAAATAAATGGCGCTTTGTTGGGGAAGAGATCCCTGATGGAAGGTATCAATTTTGGTTACAGGACAGTTTCGATGTATTTTTCGGCATTCAGGATGTCATCAATCACTTGAATTCAGCCCACACCATCTGCAGACATACATGCCCAAATCATGACATTTGTTGAGTTTTTTGCAGTTGCTTCAATGCAATCAAGATGAATTTCTTCACCTACTCTGCGTCTCACGTATTTTCTACCATCACTACCAAAGAGCGATATTTTACTCTCATCACTCCAGATTACTTGCTTCCATTGATTTTCTGACCATTTAATGTGTTCTTTTACCCACTTAACTCGTTTTTCACGTTGCTTTTGATTTAAATGTGCTTTTTCCCTTGTAATTCTAGCTTGTAGTCCAAATCCTAATAATCTTCTTCTTATTGTTCTTGAACTTACTGCAATACCCGCTGCATTCATTTCACATCTAATGGCATCTAATGAAATTATTCTATCTTGAAGGCATAGCCGTTTAATTTTTCGACCGGCAGTAGCACTTGTGCATTTTTTCAGCCTGATTTGGCATCCTGAATGCCAAAAAATACATTGTAACTGTCCTGAAACCAAAATTGATACCTTCCATCAGGGATCTCTTCCCCAACAACGCACCATTTATTTTTCAGCAGGATTCAGCTCCATGCCACACAGCAAAAGTATGCAAAGCATGGTTTCAAAATAAAGGCATAGATATATTACCATTGCCAGGAAACAGCCCTGATCTCAATCCAATTGAAAATTTGAGGAGACGTTTGAAAATTCTTGTACGAAAAAAACGTCCATCCAATAAGAGACTACTTATTAAAGCTATAATTGATTACCATATGATTACGAAAGATGAACTCCAAATGCTCGTTCACTCGATGAAAAGACGCTGTGAAGCTGTCTTAAAATAAGGGTTATCCTACTAAGTATTGATTGTGTAAGTATCACTTTAAAAAAATGCAAATCTAATATAGATCTTACTATTAGTTGCATAACTTTCTTTGTAATACAGATATTGTAATACTGTATTTATTATTAAATGCTACATTAAATTACCCTCAATTTGATATATAAACTTTTGTATTTAAGTGAAAATTAATATATTCTACAAGCACACAAAGTTGAAAAACATGAAACTTTCAAAAAATTTCCACACTTTTGGCCATCACTCTATATATATATCTTTTCCGTGTGTGTGTGTGGTCAAGTGAAATGAATGATTGACTTGAAAATTCTGTAATCCAATAATCCAAATAGAATCACTAGCTGACAGACAAGCTTTCAACCAGAATAAACAACATCTGCTCTAGCTGTTTCGTTCAAGTCACCAATAAATGCATTTTTAAATAGTTTTTCTCATTTTATCCTTGAAAATTTGATAATCCAAATATTGGATAAGCTGCCTTCAATCAGCTAAACTCTATTTGCTCTAGCTCTTTTAGTCAAGTCACCAAAAATGCTTTTTTTAATTTTTTTAACGTTATTTTAATAGGAATATCTGTAAACTAATATATTTAAAAAAGTTTGAAGTCTAAAATAGTATTATAAAGGCGATTCGCGATCGCAACGCTCGAGTACGCCATCTAGCGAGAGCCTGTAAATATCAGACATTAATTTATCACGTTTTCATTTAGTTTCATCGAAATCCTCGGCCATGACGGACGACATTGTCTTAGCAGCAAATAAAAATAAAAATTTCCCTAAGGAAAAGCTGAAGAACTTGAAAAACTAACCAGAACATGCCAAACATTGAAGCAGAACACGCCAAGCATTTGAAGAACAATTTCTCCATAATTTTTACCCTTCTATTACCAACAACATAACTTACAATTTGATGATCACTTGCTGTTACAGATGTGTATATTACGGTAAAATAATTTTTTCTGTCTTCAATTCATTACAAATTAAAATGAAGTCAACATTGCTTTCGTCATTCCAATAAAATGTGAATTCAGAACGTCAACAACTGCAATAGTTATAGAATATTCTTCTTTGTTATAGAACAGTACGGAAAACAACAATAAAGAATCAACCAAATTACTTGAAATACTGTCATTTGTTCTGATGATAAATAAATTTTTTTTATCGTTTTCTTGGTAAGTATTTTTTAGTTTTAAAAGAATAGATAATTTCAACTAGAATTCAGCTGTTTTGTTTTTAGGCTACATATTCAAAATCATATCGAGATCTTACAATTATAAAATTTTGATGAGTGGTACGTTATCTAAAAGTAATAAAGGGATAATCTTTGTACATATTATTTGAAAATAAAACTTTCAAACGAAGAGCATTTCATTTGGAACTCTGCGGATTTATAACGAAGTTAAGTGTTATGATTTTTATAATAAAAATTAGCAAGTCATTTTTTTTTCTTATTTGATGATAGTTCTCTACAGAATGGTTTTTTACGTCTGGTTAAGAACTATAAGAATAATAAGAAAAGAAACAGTATGAAAGTTTTTATTTCANGCCATGGATGTTTCTTTCTCTTTCTTTGTGTTCTATTCCCTTTCTCCTTTGTGTGTGAGATTGTGTGAATGTGACCCGCCCTATAAACGGGTTTGTGGTTGTGTGACGTGGGTGACGCTGCTCCACCGCCGGGGCTTCGCCACAGGTGCCCACTGGGTAACGATAAGAGGGTAGCAGTTCTGGCACTTTCTGAGGCCAATGGGCAATAGTTCCAAGTGCCCGCCATTAAAAAAAATATCTTTTACTGATACGTAAAGTGTGCAAAAGAAAACACGGAATACCCTGAATCACTCTCTAAGCAAATGATCAGATTTTCACGTTTTCGTACTCATTCTTAATGGTTTGAGTAGGTGACCTTAAGTAGGCTAATTAATTAATGCAGACGATATTTTAAATTACGAAATCAGAGACAAAAGAATATTTTCACTGAAAAAACATACATTTTATTGAACAGATTCGGATTTCGGATCTTCAAAATATAGGGGCTGCTGCAATCTAGGAAACATGGTTTGCTGAGTCTGAAAAGCGGTGCCTTTAATGCTAATATCCCTTTTTGCGTTTTGCGCCGTACCTTGAAGTACCTTTATTTAATGAAGTAATTTGTTCTCGCACTTCTCCAAACGATATTTTAAGTTACAAATAAGAGACAAAAGCGTACTTAAAAAAAGGTATGTTTATTCAGAGAAAGTACGTTTTAGAGTCTGATTTTAGAGCTTAATATATTGTCTGAATTAATTAGCATATTTAAGGTTACCCTCTGAAACCATTAAGATTCAGTCCTAGATATAATATTCATTTTTCCTGCATAAAAATAGAATGCGTATTTATTGTTAAGACAACAAAAAGAGAAAAAATTATTTTGAATTCTTAATTGATGATGGAAATTAAAACTGTAATAAAAACGATAAGTTCAAGAGAATAAAAACAATTTAATAATTTACCTGATCTGGGTATTTGTAAACTTTTACAGCTCATAAACTAACTTTAAAAAAATCGATAAGTTTCTTCCCCTTATGAACTAGGGCAAAACTTTATTTTTTTGAAGAAGTACGAGAATGAAAAATTCTTGATAACTTACAAAAGTTTAAATACTTTATTTTTAAAATTGTGTTAATTTTTACATAAAAAAACTAAAAAAACGGATAATTAGTTAAATTAAGCACAGAATTCGCTGCTTTTTAATTCTTTTTCTCAAACAATATTTTAATTTAGAGAAATAAATAAAAAATACATTTTAAATAGCTGAAATGATTATAAAGTCGTGAATGTAAGAATTATACAGAAGAATGTATATCCCATGATTGAAATTTAGTTGTGCAATAAAATGATAAAAAGGTAAAACTTTTACTTTATTTTTAATTCAAGATGTAAGGCAACTCAAAGCCAATTGGAAGCAATTAAAAGCACTCAGACATTATCTTTGCTAAAGCTTTTAAATACGCGATAAAAATCATGCATTTTGAAGTTATAAAAGTATCTATAAGGAACCCAGTTCTTCCTATTTACAAGGTACAATGTTTTTAAAAGTTTAAGGCACGAAAATCTCACAGTTTTCTCGCATATTAAAAGGAATAATTCTAAATTTTGACACTAAGTCATGATTTATATCTCGATTCAGAAAAAGGAACTACAAAAGCTTTTAGGTTTAAATTGAGGAGGGCTAAAGACTTTAAGTATTCAGATATACTAATTGTTAAACATTAACATTTTTCAAAATTTTTACTTGAAAAAATGTTAAAATTTAATTGCAGTAGGAATGGTACGTAAAGCTATTTTAAAGTACAGAAGAACTATTAAAAAGTGTAAATTATAAGCCATTAGAATTAAACTGAGGGCCTTTTGAAAGTTTTAAAATAAATAAAGCTTTTTTAAAGCTTCCTAAAACTATATTTAACGTTTTTTTTAAGATATTGAGAATCCTGTTACTGGCGAAACAAAATTCCAGGCAAAAAAGAGATACAAAATGATTTTGGGGACAACAATTGATTATATATAAGATAGCATTTAATCTAAATATTGTTTGTTACTGACAAAACATAAAAGAACCTTCATTTATCTATTTTTTATTGTATGGCAGTCGTTGATTACATGACTGAATTTGGAGTTTACGACCACAAATGTTAAACTCCGCAGCCTTAAACTTTTGAACCAAATTCAGAAGACAAGGGAACTCCTGGCTCTAGTACTGGGAGAAATTTTGAAAAGTGAAGGACTTCTTGATAGAACTTGAGGGGATTTAATTACCGACTATGTCAACCTTCATCTATCGAAAGGTACCTCAAGATAGAATCGAATTAACATGTCTTATATACTAGTGATTTAGTATTTAATATTTGTAGTGATAGTTACGCCGCATTACTCCCCTTCCAGAATTTTATCTGGGATAGAATTCGATGAACAGATACCACTAGTTGATTCATGCTGTTTATTTATTTATAACATTTTTGCTCATTATGTTTTTTCTTCATTTTTTTTGTTTATAACATTTCGTTCATAATAATTATTATTTTTCTTCATTTTTTGTTTATTGACAGGGAGACTTTATTTACTTCACCGGATTTTTTTTTCTTTGAGCAGTATATTTTTAAGCAAATCAACTGTTTTAATGTGGATTATCCATCAATATTGGCAAGCTCTTATCACGTTCGCAGGTCGCCAATGAGGGGATTTAATTATCGACTATGTCAACCTTCATCTATCAAAAGATACCTCAAGATAGAATCAAGTTAACATGTCTTATATACTAGTGATCCGGTATAGTGATATACTAGTGATCCAAAATGTTACATTAACGTAAAGTTAAATGCCATAAAACGGTAAATTTGTCATTATCCTGGCTGTCAATTTCCTGGCTTATGAATGCCAGGACACTGACGTGTCACCAGAAATTTTTTTAAACAGTATAATGTAAAGAGGGAAAGCAAATATTAACCTAATACCAAGTTGATGTATGATTGTAATATGGTTGGATGTCATCAAAGTTATTTATTTATTTAATGATTGATTATTATGCACAATTTTATTCTGCACATATCAGCAACAAAAATATTTTTTAAATTCTTTCTACAGTGAATAAAAAGAATTAACTTAAGCAATTTCAGGTCCATCTAACATAAAGGCTTAAGTTGAGTTACTTACTATTAGCTTAAAATTACTGTTTTTTAAACTTCTAAGCTAATATGTCATTTTCCTGGCATTCAAGATTAAGTGAATTTCTATTTTAATTTTTTTCTTGAGCAAATGTCAATAAACTACACTGATGACTGTAAGATATTAATAAATATAACAAAATAAGTGTGCAAAGAAAATTTAGATTACCTTTAAATTTGAAGAAACTTTTTGATCCGAATTGTCATGTCTCCAAAGTATCACCCATATATATATATANTTAATGCATAATTACAAGTGAAAAAAAAATTCTAAAAAAAAATATATATTTATATATATGCGTGTGTGTGTGTGTGTGGTCAAGTGAAATGAATGATTGTCTTGAAAATTCTGTAATCCAAATAGAATCACTAGCTAACGGACAAGCTTTCAACTAGAATAAACAGCATCTGCTCTAGCTGTTTTGTTCAAGTCACCAATAAATGTATTTTTAAATATTTTTTCTCATTTAAACCTCGAAAATTTGATAATTCAAATATTGGATAAGCTGCAGTCAATCAGATAAACTCTATTTGCTCCAGCTCTTTTATTCAAGTCGCCAAAAATGCATTTTTAGTTTTTTTAACGTTATTTCAATAGGAATATGTACAAACTAATATATTTAAAAAATTTTGAAGTCTAAAATAGTATTATAAAAGCGATAGCGTATTTAAACTTCATGAAAAAAATTATGACAAAAAAAAGAAAATTTAAAATTAATAAGTTTAAATTTAATTTTATTTTAAACAATTTCTCTGTTTGCATGCTTAAGACAACACGTGAAATAAAGTTTTCTTTTTAATCAATAAATACGTAATTGTTTTTGTAGCAACAGTAGTAAGTTTAGTAATTTAAAAGAGTTGTCACTTCACAGTAAGGATTTTTCATTCTGAATTTACGGTAAGATAAACGAAAGCTGTCTGTCCATCCGATTAACCATAAAGTTTATGGTTAGAAACATTTCCTTATCTTTACGGTTTTGAAACCGTTTGCAACTGGTACGGTTAAAAAACCGAGAATACAAAATTATACGGTTTTGTAACTATTTATAACTAGCATAGTTTCTAATCCAAAGTTAAGAGTGGACATTGGTGTTGCATTATTTATATGTGAATGATAATGTTTTTATTCTAATGGTCCAGGGTCACCATTTGAAAAGTGCAGGACACTGAAAACTTTTTATTAATTGAACGAATTGAAGAAATATTGTAGTATTAACGCTGGGATCTGAACCACTGGTCAGCTGGTCATGAGATTGACCAATTAGCCTTCTCAGTTACAGTATATATACCCAGCTGCACGGAACAAAATGTTTTATAAGGTGAGCCTAGTTGGCCCAAATAAAATTCTGATTGTTAAACCCAATTATGAAAAAAACCGTCAACAGCTTTTTCTCATACTTAATAGTTTCAATATCATCTTTTTTATTTAACTATTACGGTAGAATAAGGTAAGATAGCAACCAAATAAATTGATATTTTACCATTTCTAACGAAAATTTTTTAACACTGTGACCAAAATTTGGTTGCTTGATTTTCTAAAAGTAAATTTGCATTTGCTAATATAAATAAAATCATTATTTGAATGTATTAGTGTTATTTGCATAAAAATTAATATTGAAAGCATTCTTTGTAGTATACTTTGCTAAAAGAATTAAGCAATAGCAATTATGGTAAAACTTGGCAATATTATGATAATTTTTCTTTTCAACATCAACATTGAGAAGCAAATTTTAGAAGAAATTCCTAAGAAAATATATATCTTTCCCGATTTTTATTCATTATTTGAAGTAAAATGTGACGAAAATTCCTTAGAAAAAATTAATTTATGATGCAGTAACAGACAAAATTAATTTTCTTGAAAAAATTGATTTTACAATAACAAGATAACATTTTATCTCTGACTTTAAGACTAATTGTGGCTACCCAGAACTAAGTGCAAAGCGAAATTGCTGATGATGAAAAAAGAAATATTTCTAGGATTTTCTGGAAATAATAATATTTAAAAAAGAATATTTCTAATTATTTTATGTTTTTTTTTTCAGACTGAGAATGAACTCTGAAAAAACTTCAGGGAAATTTCAAAAAGGCAAGTGTGAAATATTGAGTAAAATCAAATTTATACAATGCAATAAAGAGTGAGATTTTGTGTAAAAATGCGTCAAAACAGTTCCGATGCAAATAATAGTCGAATTCAAAAATCCTGTGAATTAAAAATTGAAACATTATAGACTCATTTTTGAGTAAAATTCTTATTATCGAAAATGATAAGAAGAGAGAATAGTGTGGGAGAGATGCTCGCTATTTGCCGTCAGAATTTGAGCCTAGAAACTCAGGGATCGTAGTTGAATGC
Organism: Parasteatoda tepidariorum; assembly: GCF_043381705.1. NCBI lineage: Eukaryota > Metazoa > Arthropoda > Arachnida > Araneae > Theridiidae > Parasteatoda > Parasteatoda tepidariorum. The sequence continues at coordinate 72,940,341 of NC_092210.1, read as the reverse complement.
TCTAATCATTATAGTTGTACTCTCCAGTCCAGGGTGACTAAGAAAGCTTTACATAGTGGCTGGCGCAATGGCACATAGTGCCATACGTTCCATTCGCGTAAACGTTTTTGAGATATAGCGAAATGAAGCAAGTGAGCTAAAAGTAAAATTAAAGTTATCAATTTCTTGAATAAGGTATTGTGACCATATTTTCCGAATTGACTTTGTACTGAGGGGAATTTATTATCGACCATGTCAACCTTCATCTATCAAAAGGTACCTCAAGATAGAATAGAGTTAAGATGTCTTATATACTAGTGATTTGTTATTTAATATTTGTAGTGTTAGCTACGCCACATTACCATTGAAATTAAAGACAATTATATCATAATTCGTCATTGCGGTTGCACTATATCAAGCTTCCTAACTCTCTCTTGCCTTGATTGTACAGCTATGGTAATTAGAGCATTCCACAATGAACCTTGGTTAAAATCCGACCCGCAGCAAAAGAACATCTCTCTCAAAGAATTTTTCGTTCAGTTCATTTTGCAGGCAATACAGTTTACTCAGAAATGAGTAGAGGGGAGTAGTGTAGTGGGATAAGATCGGATATCTCGAATTTGGTGTATTTAGCTCTACTTTCTAACGGACAAACTCTGAGTTACACGTTAGTAATCAAGAAGAAGAACCTACCATATTGGTGTGATTAATTCACGTTGATTAATGCTGTTGATTAATTCACGGCGCCAGGGCAGATAAATTTGTTTTACTATATCAACTCTTTAATAATATCTTGTTTTTAAATTATCCTTATTAATTGGTTATCACAGTTTTGGAAACTATTTCTAGTCCAGCTTATTATACGCTTACTAAAGATTCAAACCATGGAAAATAGTAAGCGTTGTTCGGTACGCAGTATTGTTCTGCTTCGTTTTGATAACCTTTGCTCGTGGTGTAAAAACGGGTACGATCCAAACCAGTCCCCTCTTTATGTAAGTCTATACTTAGCAAACAATTTCTGAGTTTACTTGCTTAAGAGAACACATAAAATGAAGTTTTTCTTATTGATAAATGAGCTATTATTTTAGTAGCAAAATTAGTAAGTATAGTAATTTAAAAGAGTTGTAACTGAGCCAACTTTAGTTGCTTGATTTTCTAAAAGTAAATATGCATTTGCTAACATAAATAAATGCATTATTTGCTTTGATTTACGCTATTTGTACAAAAAATTAACACTGAAAGCAATTTTTTCATAATTTGCAAAAAGAATTATAAAATAACAATGATTGTAAATATTTGCGATTATATGATCATTTTTTTTCAACATCGAAATTGAGATAGAAATTTTATTAAAAATTCCTAAGGAAATATTTTTTTTCTGATTCCTGTTCATTATTTTTAGTAAAATTTTAGGACAATTCTTCGGAAAAAAAATTTATAGTGCTATAACAGGCAAATGAATTTGACTTTTTTAACAAAAATTAATTTCACACGTACTAAGACAATGCTTTATCGCTGACTTAGAGATAGAAGCTTGGCTACCCAGATCTTCTAACAAAATAATGATGAGAAGAAAAAAAAATCATTCAAGGATTTTATGAAAATATTAAGAATTAAAAAAAGTGTTTCCAATTCTTTTATGTTCTTTCTTTCTCAGAATCTGCCGAGAGTTCAGAAGAATCTTCAGATGCGGGAGAAGGCAAGTAAAATTTATTGAGCAAAATTAAATTTCTACAATACAATAAAGAAAAATTATTTATAAACAGATTTTGTGAATAACAGGCTAGATCTGATTAATTACAAGTACACTGTAAAAAAAGGTTTCTGAAAATTGAGGAAAAATATATCAAAATAGCTTCGAATCAAAGGTGACAATTCCAACTTACAATAGAACTTGAAAACTCCATGTATACAAAAGAAAAACAGCATATACTGATTCTTTAGCAAAATTCTTGGTATCGTAAGGTTCCTGGTACTCTCCTGTCCAAGGCGAGTTAGGAAGATTTATATTGTGGATTCCGTCATGACACATAAGGACCTACGTTCAATACGCTTAAAAGTTCTTACGATATAGCTAAATGAGCAAAAAGTAAATTTAAAATAACCCTTTTCCTGACTAAACTATTGGTGTTATATTTCCCGAATTGCAACCCTTTCTATCATTGAAACTAAAAACAGGAATGTTATAATTTGCCATTACTACAACCGCTGTATAAAGCATCCAAACTCTCCCTTGGTGGTGGCTAGAGCATTTTACCACCGACCTTGATTAGAATCCTACATGCAGCCAAAGATTTGCTGCCTCACACATTTTCCTCCTTCAGTTCGTTTTCAGGCTATGCATTTTGTTTAACAATGAGTAGGGGAGAGGGGGTAATTTAGTAGGTATTTCCGTTTTCTAACAGACATATTCTGAATTACACTTTTGTTCGAATTACACTGAATTATCGAGAAGAAGGACCTACCATATTGTCATAATTAATTCACGTTGATTAGTGTTGTTAAATAATTCAGTGCATCTGCGTAGATATATTTGTTTTGTTTTGTAAAATCTATAAATGCTGTCGTAATTTGAAACTATCCTAATTGATTGGTCATTACAGTCAAAAAATTATTTTTAATCCAGCTAATTATACGTTTACTAATTAGTCATATCATCACAAACAAGACGAATATAGTCCGGTAAATAGCACTGTTCTGTTTCGTTTCAATGTTTCAATAACCTCTCTTTGAAGGGTAAAACTGGATATTACCCAACCCCAGTCCATCCTTGATGAGTGTCTATATTGAGCCTTGCGGAAGCTACAGTGCTGCGGAGAAAAAAGATAACTATATCCAAAGATGAGCAAAGGTTTTTACGGGCCTCGAGACAAAATTTATTGCGAGTCTTATCCTCAAAGTACAAAAAGCCTTATTTTCAAATTTATTGAATTTTTAAGACTCTTCATACAAAATTACAGTTTTTTTATACATATCAAAAAATTCTATTACATTTTCTTTTAAAAATATTAATGAACACCATATTTTTCTGCAAACAATTTTCGTCGAACCCTCGGCCGTTCTTGATCCCGAAACAATTGTCCCTTTCTTTCCCTCCCATCCCTTGCGAACTGCCTTGACTATATCACATGTAAATTACATGCTTAATTTTCTTTAATTTACATATAAAATAGAAATTTCTACGACTGTTTCACTCTATTTCTAAATTTTATTTGCAGTAAACATGAGACCTTGTTAACATGCTACCTAAATACTCTACCCTAGTATCCCGGTATTACCCAACTTTCTCCCTATGTGTTGTTTCAGTTTTGAATACATTGGGTTTTCAAATTTGATTATCGTTGTATTGAGGAACTATATTTGAATTTGACTAAATTTGAGATTTTGGGAAACCCTTATTGGTTGTTGAATAAAATGGATTAACCTAACTCTAATTCACCTTTTCAAATGCCATATTTCATCTTAAGAAATATAATAATTTTAAGAAAACAGGAAAATTATGTTTTTTTTTCATTAAATTTAAACAGATATATTTTTAACAAGTTTTTATTTTTAAATAAGGACATCACTTTCGAAACAACCTTTTACCCTCTATACTGCAAATTTGTTAATTATTTTAACTGTGCTTGTTATATTAGTGATTTAAATTTCAGCTTGGTTTGCTTCCTAAAAATGCCACAGTACTTTTAAGCGAAATTTTTAAGAAAATATAACAATTTGAGTTAGAAAGGTTGAAAATTTTAACCCCATTTATAACAACACTATTTATCATGTCAAATATTGTTTAAGGTAAATTTAATATAGAAATAAATATGAAAGAATTCATAGAAAAAATCATGAGTGTCGGATTAAATTAAGTAAATTTCTAAGAAATTTCTTCAAAAGAAAATAAAGAAATTAGTTTATAAAGCAATTTTTAATACAAATTCTCATCTTCATCATAGAAATAGAAATTTTAATTTTAAATACTATTCAAATCGGACTTTTTTTATTAAAATGAGTGAGATAATTTTAATTTTCATGCTTTCAAACAATTGCTTTGTTTCGAGAGAATAGTTAATATTTATTCTGTTTCATATTTATAGAATAAACTAACAAAACTATTGATACTAAAAATTGCATCTCTTTCATTTTTCCCTATTTACGATAGCTATTTCTTTTTAGATTCATTCACCTCTAAGGGCCATGTTTATATTGGTCCGAAGAAAACAATGGGTAAGGAAATTTATATAATATATATAGATAGATTGACAGATAGATAATCACAAAGAAAAGGAGAAAAAAAGGAAAAGGAAAAAAAAAGAAAAGGGAAAAAAAAAGAAAAGGAAAAAAAAGAAAAGGAAAAAAAAAAGAATTTAAAGAACAATTTTTAAGAATTGCTAAAAAAATCGATAAATATAGTTGCTTTGTTGTAATATTGTATTAATGTTGCCATTGTTATATATATATATATATATATATATATATTAAATAATTACCATGGCATTTTTTGCTGACTCTTTTATGAAATGTAAAAGCATAAAAATGTGGCATGTTATTTTTTAGCTAGAAGATCTTCTCTGGAATGTAAAGTATTATAAAATTTAACTAAAAATTATAATAAAATCTACTTTGTTATTAAAGACACCATAGAAAAAAATGTAATGACGTTAACATTTTTAACCCGATGAAATGTTTTTAAAACAAACAAATTGGAAGCACGTTTTTCTATTTTTTTTTTCACAGCTGCTGAAATCAAATCCTTTTTTAATGGAGTAATCATCTTTAACATGATACTAAGTCTGTTAAATCAGAAGAAAAAAAAATCATAGAAGAGAAAAAATACTCTCTTTCGAACTTGTAAATCTCAGAGGAATAAAAAAAAAGCATTTTTAAAAGTAAAAGGGATTGTTTTTGTTTCCCTAATTTAACTTTGAGAGCGAACTATTTCCCAAAAGATTATTTTTCTTTCTCTTTTTAAACAAACAAGAATATTCGTGAAAAAATATTGAGTATATGTAAATCGGGAAATAGCTTTGGTTTTCCATTTCAAGTAAATAATTGAACTCGAGTAATTTGATGGGTGAACAAGAAAGGAAAAAACTTCTTATTCTAGTCACGCAAATATCGAAAAATATAAGAATTTATTCTGTTGTATAAATTGTTCGCAGTACTATTATATTACCACTATTAGAAAAACTGCTTTTTTCTAAGAAAAAGTAGTAGTTAAAATAAATTTTAATATAGGGTATTTTCTGATTAGATTTGTTCAACAAAATTTGAAAACTTGAATTGATGATCCAGATAAGTGACTTTCAAAATGGTATCAGAAATTCTAACTGTTTGAGGCATCTGCGAATTATTTTTTTCAGTGGTGATGAATTAAAGCAGAATTTTTTTCTCAAAAAGAAAATGTATCAGAACTTTAGCATTCGTCTATATAACCTT
>NC_092210.1:72928146-72931420 GCF_043381705.1 Parasteatoda tepidariorum | reverse complement strand
CGAATCATTCTTCATCATGACAATGCGAGCTCTCACACATCGACTCAAACAAAGGCATTTCTGACGGAGCGAAAGATCGAACTGATGGGTCATCCGCCGTACAGCCCTGATTTGGCACGCAATGTCTTCTTCTTATTCCAACACATCAAAAATAAATTACGTGGACAATGCTTTTCGACCCCCGAAGAAGCGGTTGATGCATTCAAAACGCATGTTTTGGAGTTACCTCAATCGGACTGGAAAAAGTGCTTTGAAAATTGATTCAAACTCATGCAAAAGTGTATTGATCATCATGGAGAATATTTTGAAAAACAATAAAACCAATTTCGATCCTACATATTTGTGTTTTCATTATTAGCCCAGAAATATAAATAGCAACCCTCGTACTCTTGAAAAAACGGAATTTTATCGCACCAATTAGGCTGATCTAATGAAGCCACATAACTCCTTAGAGCTGGCTACATATCATAGCCACGAGGGCTTATCTATCTATATCATAACCAGCAGTATTGGAATTTGAGTCCCAGCGCTGACACCACAACATTTCCTTTATTCCCTTTAACACACGAAGAGTTCCTTTCACTTCCCATTTTATGACTCTGACTATTAGAGTAAGATACTCTCATTCACGCGTAGGTGGCAGTACCAAGCACAAGAACATCTAGCATTTCCCATCTCTTGCGATAGGTGAAATAACCAGATAAACTAATTAAACCATATTCAACGGATCCTTTGATGAAACACAACTGAACCACAACCTAACTAAACTGCTTTTTACCTAACGGAAAGCTAATTCTAGTTAAATTTCTTTTACATAGTTTTGAAACCACGCTAGTTGTAAATGGTTAAAAAATACTCATGCTAGAGGTAAGCGGTTTCAAAACCGTTAAGTTATAAAAGCTATCTGCCATACATTTTACTGTTAATTGGATGGACAGTTTGCTGACTGTAATTTACTGTAATCTTCGAACGAGAATTCTAATAAGGTGGTTTTTATTTGACAGTTTCATTTTTTGAAAAATATCGAATTTTCAATATGTTATTTAGTTTCGAATGATTATCTGTTTTTAGTTGGTGAGGAAATGAATTTTTCCAAGAGTTCTTCAGATAGTAAAGACAATCAGGAGGACGAGGTTCCTCCCCATGGATCACTAAAAAGGCGAGGTAAATGCATACAATATGTATATAATATTACAATATGTATGTAATATTCCTATGTTCTGTAGATGAAATTTGCTATGTGACTTTTGATATAATTTATGAAATTTATGTTTCACGCAAATGGATATACAGTGACCAACTTATTGGTTTCAGCATGAATTGCAAATGAATGTGCCATTTATTGTATGAGCTCCCAAAGGTAAAATATAACTATGAGAACAATCTAGTTTCGACATATAAAAAGGTGACAATTGCATTCTCATAATAAGTTATCACAATTTCATTTTAAGAGTATATGCACATACTGCTTGAAAAACGACTAATTGCATTTATTTAGGGGTGAAAGATTTCGTTATAAAACGGCAGCTAGTTTTTGTATTAATTTTTCGCAAAGTTTATATAGTATATCATTAAAAACGGATAAAAACACAATGCAATTTTTTGAGTGATAAAAATAGATCCGCGAGTAGAATTTTTATGTCTGACATTTTTATAAACATTGTAATCATTAGTAAATTTCTTTATGTAAAATATTCATTAAAAAATAAATTAATAAAAATACTACATGCTTTGTGTTGGAACTGAAATCATATCCCTTTGCTAATTTTTAGAATCATTGGCGAAATTTAAAGAAAAAAGTAAGCAAATAAAGGATTAATATAGAAGCGAGGGAAAAAAACAAAACCAGCGAAATCTGTGTACAATCCTTCCTGCTTAATCACAAAAAAATATATTCGGTTTTCAGTACTGTTTTTCGCAGTGCAGTACAATAAAAATAGGGTTTAACCTGCAAATCCAAGAAGAAAAAAAAGTGCTACGTAGTGGCAAAATCTTAAACACTTTTTTTGCTTAAATCATACTTATTCAAAAAATACGGGTGCAGCATACTATTACTTGCAACTAACTAAACATATTTACTTTCGATGCTCAGCGAAGTTCTGTATTGGAAAACTATTTTGAATTAAATAACATTCGATGTTGACTTAGTATATTATCGAATGGGTTAGTCAAACTTTTTTCATTTCAAATGAGGCATTTTTAAATCAAACTTGCATTGTTTCCGGATAAGTTTTTATGAATTCACAGAATCTCTTCTTGAATTTACTCTTATAGGCAAACGAAAAGATTAATTAAACGTAAAATTTAAAATATTTTCGTTCTCTAAGCAATTTCTATTCAACATCAATTTGGGAGGTCTATATTTCATTGCAGTAGCTAAAACTAACACTGTGCACACTCTGGTCTGCCTTTTCGCCTTAGACATTTTTCGAAATAACGTTATTTAATTTGAAATTGAAAAAAAAAAATCTTGTAAGCTGATGAAAAAGCGAGAATAAATATTTATAAAGTATTTACAAAATATATTAAAGTATTTATAAAATATTTCTTCCATAAAATGCTACGATAGCTGTAGATATACATCGTCCATTCATCTGATATAGTATATATGTTACGGTGAAACACCGAAATCTGGAGAATGTCAACATTCACGTAGTCGCTTGGTGTATGTCCGAAATATTTGCTAAATACCCCTATTTCTGACTCTCACCGGTGAATGTCAACAATCACATTGTCGCTTTGGTGAATATCCGAAATATTTGTTATATCAAATTTTATATTAATTCATTCGTTAATATTATTATATTTATTTGATATATTTATATTTATTCTATATTTTAATAGTTACTGACCATAGATTAGAAGAAACATCAGTGTTTGGAGTATCGGGCAAATATATACCGGGCAATGGCACTTGGCCTTAAGAAAACATCAGTGTAGGGTATACCAGGCAAATGTATACCGGGCAGTGGCACTTAACCTTAGAAAAACATCAGTGTAGGGTATACCGAGCAAACGTATACCGGGAAGTGGCACTTAACCTTAAAAAAACATCAGTGTAGGGTAAAAATATCGAATAAATTTAATTATATCCACGAATAAATTCATATCAAATCGAATGTAATAAATATTTCGGACATTCACCAAAGCATATCTGTGATTGTCGACACACACCGGTAAGGGTCCGAATGTACGAGAATGTAATGAAATATTCGATCTTTCATCGACGTATTTGGTGTTTGTCGACATTCACCGGTGAAAGTCGACAACCACC
>NC_092210.1:72910781-72927949 GCF_043381705.1 Parasteatoda tepidariorum | reverse complement strand
ACTGGCATTTCGATAATAGTTTTAAATTCTTGTAAATTCACTGCAAAAACTGAGGAAAGTCATTATAGAAAATAACAAATGTCTTAGAATATCTCGCAAAAAGAAATGATCCAATATTAGTTAGAGCTAGTAAGGCCAAACGCTCCGTTCTTGAAGTAAAAGTGCGAGCTTTGCGCCAAAGTGACGTCACTAGAGTGACGTCGGAGGATCGGCGCGGCAAGAGATACTTCAAAGGAGTGAACCAGCCCTTCTATTCTCTTTAGCCCTGGGTTATAATACTTCAGAATATCGCCAATGGCTCGTTTGATCAGATTCGGAGTTTTTCGTAAAAATAGCTACCCTGACTGGTTTCCCTCTAGGCCTAACTCTACTACGTCATCATCGCCTATAGTAACCCGTTGTGGGGCTTGATTCCTTTCTAGGAGGTATTGACCCGGCCAACAAAATTGCAAAATGCCCAGGACAGCCCAGTTTTACGAAACGAAACTTTAATGACGTTACTAACTGACCTAACCAAACTTTTGCTTTTAACCCTGAAATAATACTTCTGTTTTTACTTAATTTAATATTATGTTTTTTTCCCCTACTATTCTTTGTATTTTATGCTCTTAAATAGCCTAAAACCCTTAAAACTGTTGCGTCTCAAAAAACTGGGATAATACAGCGAATTATATTTTGGATATACTGTGAATTAATTATCCCAAATGATGTTTCCAAGTATCAGTGAAAAGTATAAAAACCAGAAGTTTATATATACTACATATAGCTCAATTGCACATTATTTTAAAGAAAATTTCACCATTTGTACAAAACTAGATTGAAATGATCCAATGAGCGAGAAACGAAAATAACTGTGAAAGCAATTTAAATTGAAAGAAGTGATTTTGACTGTTGACACGTCTGAAAAGATGGCGGGTAAAAAAAGCATGCTTGATTTAAAGAATTTCGGAAGACAAACTTAAGTGCTTTAAAACCTGATTGAAGAGGCGAACCGGGTTCGAATCCCAGTTGATACGAATTCCGCATGCGGCTTGCGCTGACTACAGTGCTGATATGAATCATCCTCAGTGGCAGACGGATCATGGGTTAGAGTCCCTTTGTCGTCAGGCTAACCGTGGGAGGGTCTCGTGGTCTTCCCCTCCATGTAACGCAAATACGGGTTAGCTCCATCAAAGAGTCCTCCACCAAAGCAAATTTCTCCCAATACTCAATCCAGGAGTTCCCTTGTCTTCTGGATTGGGTTCAAAATTACAAGGCTACGGAATTGAACATTAGCAATAGTAAACCCATAAAATTCAACGACGGTTATAAAATAAAATAAAGCCTGATTGAGCAGGCCGGGATAGCCTGGTCGATAGGGCACTGGGCCCATGTCCAAGAGTTCGTGGGTTCGATCCCAGCTGGCCGAGGACTCCCCGTGTAGTAAATGGTGACTGATGCCCGTTAAATTTGCCGAGTCAAAAAGTCCTCCATGTTCCCGTTACAAATCAATACCTCTAGGGGTACTGATCCAGGAGTTTCCTTGTCTTCTGGATTGGTTCAAAATTACAAGGTTACGGAGTTGAACATTAGTTGTCGTAAGCCCAAAATTGGATCGGCTGTTCAACGACGGTTAATATATATATATACATAAAAAACCTGATTGAAAGCCTGTTAGACATTGATATTGTTATCATTTTCAACTCATCAATCACAAGAAGTTCTTCACCTAAATCCTACTTCTCAGATAACACCCATAGAAAAAAAACCCCAAGAGATGATAAATCCGGTGATAGCGGTGCCAATAATCCATAGGAAAAAGCTTTGATTAAAAAAGTATTTTTCAAATATGAACCTTCACTATTTCTGACCAAAACAATGTGTCAGATCTTTTAACAAAACACGTAAAACTTAAGTGCACGAGATTAGCGATTACGACTGAAACACAGTTGAAATTGTCTGCACTGTTTGGGAGGAAGCAGAAATTTATAACGTTTTCTCTGAAATACGTAACGTTTTTCCTTCAAATACACAAATTTAAACGAAATTCATCCAATATTGGCGAAAATTCACTGTACAAAATGAATAATCGGTTATAAAGAAACTTGCTTCATGTTGGACGAAATGTTTTCCTGGTATATGCTCTGAGCTAAAATTTCACCAAAGTGACGAAATAACTATCGTATTTTCTTCAAAGTTACGAGTTTTGTCAAAATTAATAAAAATATTTCGTCATTCTTTTTTTCCGAAAAAAAAACTTGTAGTGCCTAATGTATCTAACATTTTTAATGACCACTTTAATTTGGGCATCACATACGCGGCACGACAGAACAAGAAAAAATAGATAAATTACATAAATGCCCTAAGAGGGATTCAAACTCCTGATCTTCCTGGTATAAGGCTAACTTCTTGACCACCATACAAACCGGTTAGTGTGATTCGTCAGTTTATTTGCGACTGTCCAGTCTTTATTTGTCATTCCAAATAACAATCTCTTACAATACACTACGTTTCGTCACAAATCGTGTGATTTCGTGACGAAATGATTTTCAAAATTAACGAAATACTGCTCAAGGATTGCTGAATCGTCAAAAATGAGAGTTTTATTTTTGAGAGTGTTAGATATAAACCAATATTCACATTAGTAATCTTATGAAAAATATTGAAGCAAGAAAAAAAAGGTCAAAATCTGAAGAATCATTGACGACATATACATTTAATTAAAATCAGTAAAACTAGTTGCTTAGCTGTATAAAACTTATTTTTAACTAAAGCATTTCTCCTCTTCTCAATTTTTCTTTGAAATTATTCAGCGTTTGATGTTCTTAATCCCTCTTTCCACATTGATAGTTCGTTGAACGATCCTCAAGTTTTTTCCTTCATATTTTCTCTCAAGACTCCTTGAATCCACTATTCTTCCGAAATCAAAAAATTAAATAAATAAATAAATCTTGAAACCAATTATGGCACTGATGAATTAATCTCTTATTTACTGCCATATATTTTTTTTTTATAATTCATTTCGTAACCTAAGTTTCATTTCTGATACACCTATCTTTAATTTTTAGCTTCTGATAGTTGCTGTTGTCTGCACTTCTAGAATCTTAAAAGGTAAACCATTACCTTTTACATCTTTATTTTCTTTTTAAAAATACACCTAATGAAGAAAATTATATATATTATTTTTATGTGTACTAGCATAAAATGTTCATTTTACAATTTGTCTTGATTAAATATTTTTAATTTTTTGAAATTTTGGAGGAAAGAATATTGAAAATGCCGTCTTTTTAACACCGCCAATTATGATATTAAAAAATTAAAATCAAATCTGACAATCTTTTTAACTATGATTCTCGTTTTTTTTGTAACTATTATCCTGAATCATCAAGTAATGCTACATGGTAAGAATCTTACTTATCTCCTGTGGTAAGAATCTTACCATTTAAAAACAATTAGGGGAGAGTCGGGTTGCCCGCCCACTTAAGGAGTATGGCTTATATTTCTGTATAATATTGAGTAATAATCAATATCGTACGTTTCTATTGTTTTATCGATTAATTAAATAATGAAAAAAGAATAAACCAAAAAAAGACTAGTTTCATTTTTAAAAAAATAGAAATTTAAAAAATTTGACTACTGTATTCAACATATTTTCAAAACTATTGTTTACCATGTTACCAGCTGCATAAATACTTCAAACTTTGAAAATAATCTTTTTTTAATATTTAATTAGTCGATAAAACAATGATTACAAATCAAACATTATAATAAAATAAACAATTTTAATATAACAATTAATGTCCGATTGCCCTTTGACTTGAAGAAATATTCTATACATATGAAATTGACAGTGGGCTGGGGTACACGCTGGGCGGGGGTACCCGACACTCCCCTATGGCTAAAATAACTTTAAATATAAATAAAATTTTCTTCCAACGAAAGTTTTAATTCATATAATGTTACAGTTCTTAGAAAAAGAAGAAATTTCAAATTTAAGTATTTATTTATTATTATTTTTTTCAAATGGCAGGCGCTGAACTTTATTCTTCGCCTAAGTAGATGCCGGAATTGTTACTCATTTTACGTTACCCAGTTGGCACCTGTGAACCAAAGTCACGGAGGCGAGACACATTACCCACGCCACGCTGCCACAAACCTGTTCATAGGGTGGGCCACATTCACACATCACACACAACAGAGGACAACACAAGAGATTCATATATATNGTTTACATTTGATCTACATTTTAAAAATTAAATTGTTAATCAGAAAACAAAACGTTAACATAAGTATAATTTAAGTTTTTCGAAACAATTTTTTGTCGAAATAAAACGAATTTTCTCAAAACGCTTTTTACATTATGGTCAATAACTAGTAACAAAAGATAAATTGGGGCAGTTTCTATTTGCCGAGTATTTTACTGTTGATATAAACTTTATTGTTTTTTTAAAAATTATACGGTATATTTTTTATGAATTATACTAGATTTTTTTAAGAATTTATCGAAATGATTATTCTTAAATTGTAACATATTATCTGCTCTGAATCATTTGATTTTCATCATTTATGTTTTATACCTCTTTTATAATATTGTAAACATATCAAACACTTCTTATTTATATTTAAAAAATTAAGAGAAGTGCACTCCAGAGCAGTTAGCAATTACTAAAAAAATATTGAGAATTACCCAAAGAATCAGTATTTATTGGTGTTGTTAAATCGGCATGAACTAATTCTAAAGTAGAATTACTTTAATTTTAGGATGATTTTCATAAGTTAACTAATTTATTCCGTTCGATTCGCTTTTAGAAATTTCAAAATATTCAAAAATATTTAAAATGCATGATAATCAGTGGCAATTTTTTGATTTTATGAAGAAAAGAAAACAAAAATTCTGGTATATCAGTGGTCCCTTAATAGTTTGCTTTTGAGAAGTATATTATGGATGATTTAAATGATATAATCTTGCGTGTCGAATCTATCAACACTTTTCAATCTATCACATTAAATAGAATTAGCAGGAAATATATTATTAGATGTTTCTAGATTAATATAAAACTATTACAGTGAAACCTGCCTAGTTGACCACCCTTGTGAGTTGGACGCCTGCATAAGTTGACCTCAATTATCAAGAATGGAATTTTTCCTATATAATATAAAGAAGCAAAACCTTTGTAACTTGACCACCTGTCTATTTTGAATGTTGACCACTGAAATAAGTCAATTTTGTCTAGGAGTATTATGAAATTTTATTCTAAAACCCTTATATGTTGACCAGAAAAAAAATTCAGAGAATTTTCAGTCATTTTGCAATGTAAAATAAAATTTCACTTGTTTCTTGAAATGGTGTAAAATGCTAATCTAAACCATTTTGTGAGTTGACCATCTGGAGAAACTGTAGGGGGTCAGATTTTGACCATTTCCTTCATTCAAAATATTGGTCTAAACAACAGCTCCAAACAACAGTGAGGGAATATTTTTGTAACAAATAGGCTTGTAAGTGAATAACAGAATAAATTTTTAAGTGTTCAAATAATTTTGTTTTGTTAAAGTTTTCAAGTTACATGTTTTCGTGTTCTGATATTTAAAGAAATTATTTTAATTAAACACTTCACATATATCACTAACGAAATAATTTTTTCAAAAAAAGTTAGTTAAATGTTATATGTAACAAATTACTAACTATATGTAACAGATTGAAGTTCATTCTGGTTTAAACATATTTCTTACGATATTCATTTGGCTATTTGCTAAATAAAATTTTTAAGTCAAGTAAAATTTTTTTTAATATATAGCAACATGATGTAGGTAAACAATGACCCACCCCCTCTATAAGTTGACCACTTGTCTAAGTTGACCACTAAGACAATGCACCACAAGTGGTCAACTTACACAAGTTTTACTGTACTTTTATATCTTTAAAAACAATATCAATATCTGCACATATAATTAAAATATTTTTCTCATATAATTCTAATTTGTAGCTTTTATCACTTTGCTCAGAGCAGAAGCAGATTGAGGAGGCATAATAAAGAAATGCTCTTTTTATGAAATTGATTGAATAATTTTTAATAACCGAGATTATTCAAATTTGATTATTGCAAAAACTATTTTATTCCAGGAAAAAGTTAAAGAAGCATCAAGTCCAAACCATCAAATGCATTTATTTCCCTCATCAGTTAACCATCGTCAGTTCCAGAAAATATTCCAGTCATAAAAAGACTTTTTAGTTTAGACGAAGAACCACCCTCGGTTTCCTTAGGGCAGAACTTCATACAGAAAGACAGAAAACTCATTTTGAGGAAAAAAAAAAAGAAGAAACTTGTGAAAATTTGTAATACATTTATTTTTAAGTACTATAACTTCTTTCTGAGGATAAAAATATATTGCAAAATTAATATATATAGATAAATATTACATTCAATGTAAATAGGATTCCTTCTTAGTTTTTTAAATTTGTATTGGAAGTCATATGCTTGTTTAACAATTTTTCAGCATCTATTTTGTTATAGCAGAATGTATGGTTCTATTAGTTACTATTTGTTAAGATTTCTGATAAAATTACGCAATGTATGTTGATAATATACCTAGTAAAAATATCACAATTCTAGTATTTATCCACAAATAATTCATTTGGTAATTTTCCGTTCATAAGGTTATTTTTTACCTGAAATTCTAGTTTTCAAAATTATAGTTCTTGTTACAACACATTTTGTAAAAAATAAAAACTTAAAAGTGAATTTAACTGAATAAATGGTTGTTGTGACATGTATCCTAAAAAAAATTACTAAATTTTCCCACATTTATCAGATTTCGTGGATTATTGTAAAATCATATTTTATTGTCTATTTTACCAAAATCTTTGCCAAAGTGCTTCTGCAAAAGTTAAGAAGTCTTTTGATATTCTCATAGTGACAGAAACAGTAAATTTTACTATATTCTAGTAGTTTTAACCATGCATTTTTTCTTAGTGTTTGATGTGAAAATGCTTTACTTCCTACATGTTCTAAAATAATAATTTTTTAAATATCTTCAATAAAACAGGCAAATAAGGATTAAAGTAAGAATGTCTAAATGTTAACACTTCATGTGATTGAAAAATGTCAATATAAAGATGCAGAAAAAATATAGCTTTATTAAATGAAAAAAAATATCTCACGTGATATTTTCAACTTTAAAGAGTAAACCCGCTAGGAGATTTTTCCTCCCCCCCCAAAAAAAAAATTCACTTTTGTGTGCAAGCAAAATATTTTTCTAAAAATAGAAGCTGCATCTCATAATCAGAGTACTTTTAACACTGGCAAGTGTACTTTTTACACTGATATTTTTATGTATGTTTTTTCTTCGAAATATCACAGTAGCACTTGATAATGAAAATTTTAATTTGTAATTGATTTGCTTAAATATTTGACAGCGTGTTTGAAACTAATACTTTCCGTTAAGCTAAAGAATTATTTTAATGTGTTAAAAATATGCTTAAAACTTAATAGAGCTTTTATGTACTTCGCCCTCGGATGACTAAGTAGGTCACTAATTGATTCCAAAGGCGTTTTTTTGATAAGTATTTAATTTTAAAAAAAGTATTTCTTAGATGAATTTTATGTTGTTATATTTTTAAAATTCTCAATTCTTTTATGACAAACAAGTGACTTTTGTTTCACTAAATGAACCCATTTGTTCACCAATGTTTTGAAACAGCGTTTGAACAGCGTTATTTTTTTTAATTACGGTTTCACGCAATTTTGGTGTGCAGCAAACTTCTTTTAGTCACGCAAAAAACTTGCTAAGAGGGAAAAAAAATATTATTACTGAAGAAGATCGTGTAAAAAATTTGGTGAAATTGATATTTCTATAAACCGTAGTTGATACATCTTATAACATTTGGTCAATAATAATAATAAAACTGTCTCAAGACATAAAAAAATAATGTTCATATCATTAAAACAATAATATACTATGAGTGAAAAATCAATAATTACGATCGCACGTTTTGTAATATTAATGTGGATGTGGATTTTCATTATTTAATTTTTGAAGTATTAGGGAGAAATTATATTGCTTTCTTTTCATTTCTTTTTATTCTATGTCTGCATGTCTTATATATATTTTTAACCATTTAACCACTGAATTAGAAAAATTATTATTCATATGATTTAAAATTCAATAAATTTACAGCCAAATAGTTTCTAAATACAGTAAAAAAATAAAGTGTAAAAATTTAACTGGGTTTTTTAACGATGTTCCATTTTTAAGACGTATGTGTTTGACGGGAGCTTTTTTTTAAATTTTATACTGAAAATGGTTACGATTGCTTTCAGTTGCTCTCCAGTACTTCAGCTGGAATAGTATTGCATCTATTTAGAAGCCCAAGAAATTGCAAAATATTAATTTTGGAAATGCATTAATAATTTTAATTTTTTGGCTAATCTTAGAATGATCATATATTAATAAAATATTCTACATATTCTCCAGGAGTAGTTCAGAATAAAATTTATCAATAGAAACACAATTCATAAATTCAGTAAATTTTTTCCAAAACTGTTTCAAACTTGGCTCATCAAAATTCACTTTCCTCTTCAAATTTATAATAGGGCTTTTAATTTTTTATATTTTAATTTGCACTTGTTCTTAAAATTCAACTTTTCACTTCACTTGCTCTCTAATATCACCTTTGAAAACGATATCCACTACTCCACACAGACATAGAATGAAATAACATTCTCTAAATTTTTTAAGCCATGCTTTTCTTATCAATTAAATCTCTCAGTTCATAAAAGTCTGACGGATAAATGTTTAAATCTTCCATTTCTGAATCAAAAAGAGTTTCTCTTTTCTTATCAATATGTATCTCCCGGACATGCTGCAAAAAGCAAGCAAAATTTGGAAAAGAGGCAAACGAAACTCATTCGTTAATAACAAAAAAGTATCTTGAAAATATTATGAATCACAAGAGTCAGGAAGGAAAAACTATCAATGGCAAGAATCTATTCAATGCCATTCTTGGAAATATAATGAAAAACTTCTTCCGTGTTAAATTTCAATTCTATCATTGTCAAAAATCGCAATAAAAAGTAAAATTACCTTCGCTTTATTAGTAAGAACTATTTTTCAATAGTTAGAATTTAAAAAGAAAGAGAGAAATACTGATAATGTATTAAGGCGTACCTTTCATTACTTTCTAAATATAGCCAGTACCTCAGCTATTTTCTCCCTGTTATTAGCCACCTGAAAATTCAAAAGAAGTGGAACCTACACGCATTCAACGAATTGCAGAAATTCTTAAATTATAGCAGTCTTAAAATTCTGATTTTTGTGCCTGAAAAGCGGTTTCTAATAGAAGTTTTTGAATATTGTAATCATTTTATAAAAATTAGATTTTGGTAAATTATGTTACAAGGGGGAGAAAAGTGAAGCAAATTGCAACAAATTTCTAAAATACATGAAATGGAATGAAATGAAATGGAAATTATGAAAATAGGATAAAGGTAAAAGCAAAAACTATTTCATAATGCAAATTTCAGATGTACGAGAAAAAATATTATTCAAACTTTAATTGCTCGGTAAATTCAAGCTTAAAATCCTTGTTCCAATATTGAAACATTGGTATGTCAACGGTGAATTAAGCCGAAGTTTAGGTTTTATATGATATTGTAGAAGAGTTTTAAATGGGATCATTTAGTGACATGGTCATAGTCATTAGTGCTTCAAATTTTTGCCTGGTCATCCGAGGGTTAACTTTCCTTTAGGCACGAGTGAGGAATAAAATGGAAATAATTTTGTTTTGTATCTTTAATCCTGGAAGCTTCTACTTCCTTTCATGCCTCATATAATGTTTGTTGCGAGTAGCATTATCTGATAGTTCAAAAAAGCTGTACATTTAGTGTACTCTTAATATATTTGCTGTTATTGCGAGTCTGCAATTAAATAACATCCAATGTTAATTCCTAAGTACTATATTTAATCGTGTAAAGTATGTACAATCATGTCTATGAGCTTATAATGAGAATCCTTTGCTTATGATGCCATTATCTCTCTTTATTACTAAAATTTCATTTCATGTTTCCAATTTAGAAATGCTTATAGTAAAAAAACCCATCTATTTTATCTAATTGCTCTTATAATTTCACGTCAGAACAAAGGCCAAAGTTTACATATTTAAGCTTAGTATACAATTCACGAGCGGATCATTCAACTATGGCATTCTCGCTGTAGTAGCATAAATGTCACAAGCAGCTTCTTCAGCTTTAGAACCAAGTCTAAACTTAAAAAGAAGGAAGAAATAAAAGTGCTATTTTATCGTTACTTGAAATTCCATTTTAATGACCTGAAAACTTAAATAGATTAACTTGAAAAAAAAACATTGTGGCAGAACAACACAAAATCTTCTTCTGCAAAAAGCATTTAATTTGTCATGTCCATCTACGTACATTTAAATGTGAATTTAAAATTGTCATTTTAATTATTGGGTGTACAAATAAGTTTCCGCTGTTCGTCACAAGATGGCACTACACGAGAAATTGACTGGTGTTAAACGTCTTATTATATGTTTGCTCATCTGGTAACAACATAACCTTTAAGTATTAGTGATTCTGAATCAGCTTACGTAGTTGTTTTCATGCAAAAATGTCAGATTTTGTGCTAAATAAGCGTCATAAGCTGGAGCTTTTGATTTACATCTTTAATTTGAAGAAATCTGCAGCCGAGGTGCATCGATTGCTTGGAGAAGCATATGGTGAGGCTGCTTTAAGTGTGAGAAGTTGTCGTGAGAGGTTTCAGAAGTTTAAAAACGTTGAATGTGACGGGGAAGACTAAGAATTCAGTCGAAAGCCGAAATTGTTGGAAGACAAGGAATTGAAAGAATTATTGGAAGAAGATTCTTCCCAAATGCAGAAAGAACTTTTGCTTGTATTACAAGTGACTCAGTAAGCAATTTCATATCGTTTAAAATCTTTGGGAATGGTCCAAAAACAAAGAAGTTGTGTTCCATACGAACGGCAGTCAA
The DNA here is from genome assembly GCF_043381705.1 of Parasteatoda tepidariorum. Lineage (NCBI taxonomy): Eukaryota > Metazoa > Arthropoda > Arachnida > Araneae > Theridiidae > Parasteatoda > Parasteatoda tepidariorum. The sequence continues at coordinate 72,916,968 of NC_092210.1, read as the reverse complement.
GAGCCGTCATTGAACGGCAGTCATTGAACGTCGATTTTGCATTTAAATTGATTTTGCTATTTGGAAGCACTTCAATAGGAAGTCCTACCCCATCCTCCGTATTCGCCAGACCTTGTCCCTTCAGACTATTACCTATTCCGGTAGATGGCGCATGGTCTGTTTGAGCAGAAATTTACATCATTTGAAGAAACCAAGGAATGGGTCGATTCGGGGATATCCCTGAAGGAGTTCTTCGAACGTGGCATCCCAGAAAGATGGGGGAAGGTAGTGTCTAGTAATGGAGAACTCTTTGAATAAAAGATAATGTGCCGTTTTTTCGCAATAAACTGCTAATTTTTGATAGCAAAACGGGGACAAGTTATTCGTACTCCCAATATTACTCTATGCCTGTGTATCTATTATGAATCCAAGTTGATGAATTGTGTGCTATTTAAGTAGTCTTAAATTTAATTTGGTTAATTCAATACTCTTTGCAAAAGAGAAAACAAATGTTGTCACTGAAAAGTGAATGACATGTAAAGCCCGGATTTTGAAGACATTTGCATTTTTTTTCCTTTTTTGAATATTTTTTGATCTATTAAGGCATACTGTTTTTAGAATTTTAGGATAGCTTTCGAGATTTTAAGATTTTTCTTACTTTATAACATTAATTGAGATCATTTGTTAATTTTTTAAAAAGAGTTTTAAGGTAACTTTTGGAACCTTTAGAAATACAAACTCATTCCTACAGCTTTCACACATTTTAAAATTAAATAATACCATTGAATATGCAGATATTCCTCCTGATATGCTGAATAATTCTAAATTGTATTAGATTTTAGAAAGATATGCTAATCATGATGGGCTTGATGAATCCACATTGAACAAAACACTACATTGATGATTGTTATATTAAAAATTCTGGAAAAGTTCACAAAATCCGAGCTCTTGGGATATGTTATTTTAAAAATGCAATTTTATAATACATAAATTATGTTTATCCGATTTTTACATTTTTCGTTCTTGCTACTCTCAATAAATGAGTATAAAAAGTTATAAATGCTTCATTAATTTTTTGTAAGCTCAAAATACTGATGCAAGTGAAACTGAATTTGTTGGAAGCGTTTTTCCAACGGTCCTCTTAGGTGACTATATTAAGTAAAGATAAAAGTGAGTACAATGAGTTCAGGTAATTCATGGAGCTTCAAAAGCAGTGATGTTTTCCAAAATATCAAAATGCCAATAAATTATGGTAAGATTACTTCCCTACTGTGTAGCCCTGAATAATCTGACCGCAATTTCTTTTGAAATTGTTTGTATTTGATTTCAATTCATAATTTACTCTTAGCTAGCAAAAGACTCTTTTGAAGACATTAGGTGACTAGAGTTGCATAGATCATTCAACATAAAATGCGTAAATTATACTTTTTTTATACATTATACTCACAAAAATTTGGAGTTATTAGTCCTATTAATCCTATCTATATCACAGAGAAAAACATTAATTTGTTAGATGAGCTCAAGACAACCTAGACTTATTAAAATGTGTTATTAGAAAAATTTGAGGACTAACGAAAGAAGAGGCCAATGATTGACATATTTTTCATCTAATTAAGTGATTAGAAGTTGCACCAGTCACTAATTTCTTGCGTTATGATGCAAATTAAACAATTAAAACTTAATAACTTTTTTAGAGTATTCCTAGGTTCGATACGACCCTTAAAGTTCTATAGCTTTTTGTTTATTCCTTGCTCAAGGAAACTGTTAATTTCACCTGCAATTATTATTAAGAGCTACCTGAGTATTTTAATAAAAGAAAAGATTTAATAATGCAATGAGGCTAGAAAATGAAAATGGACTCAAATATGCATCATTAAAAAAATTTGACGACTAACGTAATAAAGTATTAATTTATAATTCTTGGGAATCCCGCTTCCTATCAATAGATAATTTAACACCATGAGCTCCTTCTTTATAATATCTCAAGTTACATTAATGTTTTTATTTTAAATAGATTATTTCAAATGTAAATAATGTTATGAAATTTGTAATTTGTTTGAAATAAAAATAAATAATTGTTATTAAGAAGACATATTTGTGCATAAGACATATTGTTATATATAGAAGACATATCGTTATTAAGAAGACATATGTGTACGGCATTGAATGCCCCATTCAAATTCATGTTGGAATGGCCAAATTTGATGCACTGAGCTCAAAATGAAAAATTTAACACCCTGAATAACATTAGATCAAGTGATAGAACTCAATATTGATGGTTCGAGGGAGCTAAGACAAATATGTTCATTACTTACTACAGACGACAGTTAAACTTACGAAATTGGAATCAAAACTCACTTTCTCTAGTAACTCTTTTAATGGTAATAATAAACAATAGTAAAAATTATTTTTTGCATTAAATTATTTTTGGATAAATTATTTTTCAGAAATTTTTTCGATTCACTTAAAAAGTTTACTAGTTGCGGTTAAAAACGCAAAACGTAAGATTAACGTTAAACAGTCAAAAATTTTTGACCGCTTACTTGACCAAAGTATTTGGACCATATTTTTCAGATGGTCGCTAAAAATTTTTTTAAACATTGTGACTTTGTACATATCTAAATTCTCAATAAATTCTTGCTGACTGGGCTCGTTCCTAGGCTGGTGTGGAGACGGACCAGTAGCCAAGCTTTGGGCTATATGGTAAATGGTCCATAATGACCTAGGCACATGTCCAAAGCTTGGAGAAAAGAAAAGAAAAAAAGGATGGTAGCTAGCCGCAATACTTTGATGGTCAGAATCAAAATTCGTCAGTAAAAAGTATGTATGCTTAAGAAAATACGTTTCTTTGTTTGATTTCCTAATTGAAATTAACGTTTACTCTAACTATTTAGCATATTTGAGTTCAGCCTCTCGAACCATTAAAATTTAAAATTGAGTCCTAGTACGTGAAAATCCGATTCGTACATAATAAGTTATTCAAAGCGTTTCGTTTTTCTTCATCTTTCCTTTTTATATCATTTTATTTATTTATTTATTTTTTTTAATAAAAAACAGAACACTCTGAATAAATTCAGGTTTAAGACTCAATCTTGATGGTTCGAGAGCTTAATCTTAAATTTGCTTGTTAATAAAAGTTGCGAAAACAGACCGGCAAAAACATAACTTTTCGGAAAAAACATGATTTTTTCAAAGCATTTGAATTCTTGTCTTTTAAAATATCTGAAAAATATGACCGCATATTTTACATATTTTACAATTTTAGTTATTTACGTTATGTATAAAATGAAAAACAGCAATTCGTGACACTCATATTAAAAGTGAACTAATTTATTATTTTAATGAAAATTTAAGGTTTTAAATTTTTGAACTTTTCTGTTCCTTTATTAGATTAATGAGTAGTTCTGTTATAATACCTAATTAAACAATATTTTATGTAAGGCATATTGAATACTATCATCAAACAGTAAATGGGTTGTGTTTATTTTTGTAATAAATTTTATGTAAAACTGCCTCTCAACAATAATTAGTTACAATTTAGTATAAATTTGTTTTTCCCAGAGAACATTTTATGAAATGATCTCTGGGAAAAAAAAAAGGAAAATTTTTTAGCGAGTTTTTCTTAGCAACAGATAATCAAATTTTGAATTTAAGTGACAAGTTTTTTAATATAGTTAGATAGAATAAAAATCAAGGAAACTAATAAGATTTTAGTTTTTTTCCTCAATATAATCAGAAAATGAAATAATTACAAATTCGATGATTTATGACTTAGATTGTAACTGAGAAGTTAAAATAATTGTGAAGCAAACGAAGTGTTCTATGAGCGGAAACGAGTAAGGGATGAAACACCACTGTCAAAAATTTAAAAAAAAATATATATAATTGATAATGATTTTTTTTGCCGTCCTACTTTGTAATTTTCTATCAACGGTGCTATTCTAATTTTTTTTTCTGTACAAAAAATGCATGGTTTTTCTTAAAGGGAGCCATAAGGATATCTCTGATTTTGCTCGTGGAATTTGTTTTTCCCCAATCAGATTGTTTCACTGAGATTATAATTCATAAAATTCTGATGAGAAGAGGAGAATAATTTTTGATCTCTAACAGAAATAAATATTTTTGTAAAATGTTCATAGTTTTCCAACGTTTATTTTTATCTAATTTTGTTTCTTCATATAATTAAAAATGGTTACAATGAATCTAATAATTTAGAAGTTACTCTTACAAAATAAGCACAAAAACAATTTTATCACCTTGAAAATCAGTAATTGTTTTTTAAACTTATTTCTCAGCAACTCTCTTATTTATTTATTTTCAACCAAGTGTTTTAGTATTTGGATTATCCTTAATTGTCTTCTAAAACCGTTAGTAGGTGACACCACAAGCGATTTTTCAAGTCTTTCTCCTTTCACCTAGAGATAAATCTTTACGCTAGCTATTACAGCACCATCTATGATCGACTATTAAAATTACTGCGTTATCACGTACAGTGCGCAAGAAAAAAATTGTCTTCCCGTATAAGCTATATTCTAATCGTTAGTTTTCTACAAACTAAATAAAATTGCCAATCCTAATGATTTAAAGGGGTAACCTCAGTCATTCTAGCAAATAAGTGTAAGCGATATTTGAAGTTACACAATCACACGAAGACATACTCTTTCTGATGGATCAGTCACTGGCATGAACAATTAAACATACATGTTTACAAATTTCATAAACAGAATTGAGTTCTTTTGTTCTCGCGTGGACGACAAAAAGATTAAACAAATAGACATATAAATTTAAATGAAAAATGCATACATAAATAGTTTCCCCCGTTATATTTCGTATAAATTTCAACATAAATAAAATTTTCAGATTTTTTTTTTAACAATCTTTTCATATTTTTTTTTTTTAAAATCCATTTGTTTCAGTATTTTCTAAGATGAAACGAAAAATACAAAATGTAAAGTTTACATTAAGAGGCTCAGATTTTCGACCTATTTTCAGACTAAGTAATTGAGGCCATATATATCAGTTGCAGCTTGGTGGTGAAAGTCAGAAATTTATTTAAAAAAAAAAAAAAAAAAAAAAAAAAAAAGAAAGAAAGAAAAANGGATATTTAAAAAAAAAAAAAAAAACAAAAAAAGAAAGAAAGAAAGAAAAAAAAGAAAGAGCAAAAAAAATTTTTTTGCGACTCATTTCGAGTTTTAAAATATCGTATGCCCTAGTTAATTTGAATTTGAAGTCACCCATTTGAAATAATAAAACTGGCACGTATATCGCGAAATTCCGATCATTAGAATCAAAGTTATGGTTTTGTTCCCTTTCACTGAAAGTTTATTATGTAAGAAACAAAATATGGAGATATGTACGATGTACCAAGATGATGGTTTACATTAACTCATCTGAAGATAGGGGTGGGGTGCTCATCAATCAAAAAATGAGGAAACAAACTTCAAATTAAAATAAATTAGCCCATTTTAGAGAATAACAAAAATACGAAAAATACAGTTATTTTTTATTATAATTACCATTTTTGTTATTTCTAAATTTATGAATTTTTTTTATCGCTTGTATCTTTCATAAAATATTTTATCATTTGTATCTTTCATAATATACTTCCTTGTTTGGAATAATCATAAAAATTTCATATTTTCTACATTTCTGCCAACAAAGTGTTCAGAAAGTAACAAATTAAGTAGCAACATTTAGAACAATCACATGTGGGTCTAATGCTTACCTAACTAAACCCATCACCATTTTCTCTAACTACTTAAATAAAATTATTAACAATGCTAGTAAGTAACTTTTTTCTTGGATTATTACTATTAATCAAAAATGTGGAAATAACACGGGTTAATAATGTAGAAAAAACACGGAAATAACATAATAAAAATTTATGAAAAGAGAAGAATAAAAATAAATAAAAATAATAGTTTTCAAAAAAGGAAAAATTTTTATTGAAAAGAAATTTTGTATTTTCTTGATTTTTAATTTCTATCCTCCTTGCTTGATTGTTTAAATTTGCATTTTTTTGTTTTATTTTCCTCACACCATTGTACTGGTATATTTTGCTTTGGCTGTATAAATACAGTATTAGAGAGCACTCCTTTTTGTGGATGCAATCATGTTAACTGATGACAAGATTATATTCTTTCATTATTTTGTTTTCAGCCCCTCCACACACACACACATATATATATATATAAATATGTCAGTAAAA
>NC_092210.1:72904364-72910440 GCF_043381705.1 Parasteatoda tepidariorum | reverse complement strand
AATTAATTATAAATTAATTATTTAAAAAATTAATTAATTTAAATATTAAGTATAATTTATAGGATATATACTTTCTTTATAATGCCATTACATATTTCTATTAATATAAAAAGTTTCAGAGCTTTTTATTCACTTCACTTTATAGGGATTTTATGAACTGAAAAATGACAGTTTTCGTGAGAATGACCCATATATATGTCACGGCGAAAGACCGAAATCTGGGGTTGTTGACTTTCACCGGTGAATGTCGACAAACACCAAATACGTCGGTGAAAGATCGAATATTTCATTACATTCTTGTACATTCGGACCCTCACCGGTGTATGTTGACAATCACAGATATGCTTTGGTGAAAGTCCGAAATATTTATTACGTTCGATTTGATATGAATTTATTCGTGGATATAATTACATTTATTCGACATTTTATCCTACACTGATGTTTAAGGTTAAGTGCCACTGCCCGGTATACGTTTGCCCGGTATACCCCACACTGATTTTTTTTTAAGGTTAAGTGCCACTGCCCGGTATACATTTGCCCGGTATACCCTTCACTGATGTTTTTTTAAGGTCAAGTGCCACTGCCCGGTATACCCTACACTGATGTTTTTTTAAGGTCAAGTGCCATTGCCCGGTGTATATTTGCCCGATACTCCAAACACTGATGTTTCTTCTAATCTATCGTCTGTAAGTATTAAAATATAGAATGAATATAAATATATCAAATATATATAATAATATTAACGAATAAATTAATATAAAATTGGAGATAACAAATATTTCGGACATTCACCAAAGCGACAATGTGATTGTTGACATTCACCGGTGAGAGTCAGAAATAAGGGTATTTGGCAAATATTTCGGACAAACACCAAGTGACTACGTGAATGTCGACATTCACCGGTGAATGTCGACATTCTCCTGATTTTGGTGTTTCACCGTAACATATATATATCACTCAAGTTTGAGTGAATAGTGAATAATTTTAAATCGAACTTGAGTGAAATTCAATCGTATTTGATTGACTATCAGTATTACTTGAGTGAATCGTTTTCAGGCTATCTTGAGAGATTTTCAATCGTTTTTGATTGATTATCTGTATGACTTGAGTGGATCGTTTTCACTCGAACTTGAGTGACTGTCAATCGTTTTTGATTGCTTACATGTATGACTTGATTGGATTATTTAAAATTGAATTTAGTTAAATTTCAGTAATTTTTCATTGATTATTAGCATCATTTAAGTGAATATATTTTAATCTACTAGAGTTATTTTCTATCATTATTTATTCTTTTTAATTGAATGTCATTTAAATCACACTTGTATTAAATTAATCCTTTTCCGACTATTCACTGAATCTTTTAATGCCTGTCATAAATAAGATGAAAAGAAAAGTATTTTTAGCATGTGTAACAGAAATAATTTTTCAGCATTTATTTCTTTTAAATTTCATCAGTGGTTTGATCTGTAATTAATAAGTTTCTATTTTTTCCAATTTTGAAACTAAACAGTGATAGTTCAGAAAAAAAGTGAAAGCTTAGTAATTCATCTGTATTTAACAATATCCTGAATATAATAGTTAAAAGTTCTATAAAAAAGTATCATATTTAATATGAAAGCACTATTCATATCCATAGTAATTTGCTTTAATAATATTTTTTCCACATATTGATTTTATGCTTTTTGTGAGAAAATTCAATCAGAGAAATGAAAAAAAAAAAAACTACACACTCTTTTACAATTTAATATAAAGCTTATTTCGTATACAGTATTTTAACGTATACAAACAGCTTTTTCTGAGACATCAATAAGACAGCTAAAACTTGTGTACACAGTATTTCCAATTTATTACAGTAAAATATTTAAAACGTGGACAATATTTTTTACATAAATTACAATCATGTTGACAATTTTGTAAATTGGGTAATATCCATATTCTAAATTTCCATGCTAAATATCCATCATTTCTATTAACTTAAAATAATATATTTATTGCGTGCGTTAATGTGTAAAACTATCTAAGTAAAATATAATTAAATGCAGTATCTTTAGGTAAAGTAAAATATAAGTAATATGTTACGAAATAAATTAGTATATAAGTAAATAAGTAAAATATAAGTAAAGTTATAGTAATAAGTACATATAAGTAAAATATAGTGTCCATACTATTTTTGCTCTCAAAAATATTTTGTTTATCACTTGGCAAGAAAATTAACAAAAATCACATATTACTCTCGAATATCTTTTTAGATAATTGTGATATTATTTAAGATATCAAAAGGAATGCGGTCAAATAAAAATTTGTTACAATGTAAGATGAAAAATGCACAATGCGTTTTCACAGGTCCTTTCAAAGTACATAAAGCACACAATAAGCTATTTAATCACAAGGAAAGAAGCAATTTCACTGTCTTTTTAGGCATTTGAGCATATATTTTTACACAGCTAGAAAATTAAAAATATTTATAAAGACATTTTTAATTCCTGAAATAAATACGAGCCTAATGTTTTGACAGACATTACATTGTATGGATCTTATAAAATAAAAACGAAAAGTGATGAGCTATTTTAACAGGTTACTCTTTAGACATACAGGTTACCCAAACAATTATAGTGAGTCGCAAAGCATTGTTTATGGAAACACGAGATCTTTAAAGTAAAATTTTTTCGAAACATTTTTTTTTAATTTATTTAAATTTTTTCGAAAATTTCATACATATTACATCATAAATTTTTTCAGCTCAAGTTTTGAATGACAATTTAAAGGAACTTATTGATAAACCCTTCAAAATAGTATTAAACTATGCAACAATTAAAAAAATACAAAAATGTGGATACATCATCAGCAGACCTTACAATGTCATTTACAAGCTCATAGTAAGAATATAAGGATTAGTTTGCGCTTAATTTTAGTAGTAATTGATAAAAGTAAAAAAAAAGAACTCAATTAAGGTATATTTCATAAAAAATTATAAATTAAAATTATAGAGATTCAACAGATTTCGATAAAGATTTTTAATTTTTAATTTTGAATATAAAGTTGATTTAAGTCTTTATATTTTCTCAACCTCATTCTTGTCAAGTATTCTAAAAACAGGAAGAGCAGTGGTAACGGTATATCGATTAAATCAAATACATCAATTAGAGCTTTAACTGAGATCATCTCAGTATTTGAAAAGATACTAAGAAAAAAAAAATATTTTATAAATACAAGGGAAAAAATATTATAAAAATAAAAATTACCCTAAGAAAACGGGATTATTAAACATATACGCTAAACATTATCCGAATTGCTTTCTTATCTCTTTTTTTTTGTTCATTTCTTTCTTGTTTATTTAGGTGTTGGTTCGTTTTAGTGACGGTGATTAATGAATTTAATTTATATAGTTCAGCAAAACTTGTTAGTATTTACATTAGCTTAACACTTGAAGTCTCATATAAAAGTATATGAACGTATTTTTTTATTTACAATTGAGCATTTCTTTCAGGCTTGTTGCATTCCAGTTGAGTATGGAAAATTCAAACAATATTTCGTCACACTGAACACATATCATAAAAGCCTCATAAATGTAAAAATCTCATTTTTTTCAGACTCTGAATGATGTTTTCTTTTTAAGAAAATCTCAATTTTAGTTTAAGTGCTTTGGAGTTAAATTTTACATCGTATCAAATCTTAATTCAATGATTACATTATTACACTTACACTTCAGTGATATTATAAAATTCTAAAACTGGCATAATTTACTATTGGCAAAATTAATAATCATCACAAAACAAAGTTTATAATTGTCAGTAATACAGTTTATAATAACAATTTTTCCATCAATTTAATACAAAATATATTAATCAAATTATAAATTTTAGTTAAGTTCAATAAATAGTTTTAAGAAAATTATCTTTTAAGTTTGAATTAAATAAATATAACATACATATATTTTCAGAACTTCATTAGGGACCGCCTAACGAATAAATATTTAGGATCAAATAAAAAAAACTTGCATTTATTTGGAAAAAAAATTGTCATTTGAATCTGACAAGCTCTATTTAGAAAAGGCGGTTTAAATCATTGAAACTTGAGAAAACTGATACTAACTGGAAGCTGATCATTAAAAATTTCAACAAGTTCAAGCAGGCAATCAAATAGATTGTGAATGCCTTCCTTAATAACTTTTTGCGAATTTTCGATTGCGTATTAATGATTTTTTCCTTGCTCAAATATTAATTAGTGAACTGCAATGTGAGCTTATATGAATTTATTTTCCATGATGACTTTTAAAGTGCAACAAAAAAAGGTGCGATTATGGAACACCCTACACAAAAATTTAATTTTCATTTTTTTTATTACTATTTTTAAATCACTTCATTGATTCATTGAAAATAATCTACGATGTCATCCCACTTAAATTCATCAATATTAAACATTGATTAAACAACATTGAACATCAATTAATTACATTCAAGAACACATAATTAGAACAATAATTACTACAATTACACATAATCAAAATAAAATTAAAACACATTATTTTTTCCTAAAAAAAAACATATAAAAATCTTTTTCCAAATAAGAAAATGAAACTAAATTGAATATTCTTATATTTATCATTCATGAATTCACGATTAAATAATTAAAATAGAATGAATACTTTTTCTCGCATTAAGATATGAAATTATTAATCCATGCTTTGAATTCTAATTTTGGCCGCGAGTCATCGATTGATTAGGATCATGATTAGAAAGAAAAAAATATTTAATCAGATTCTCAGAAATTGACAAAATTTAATTTAAAGCACTGTCCCTTTCATGAATGACCCTCAGTGAAGGTAATTAAATGATGATAACCTTTATCACAAAAAAATTGATAGCACCTACAATAATACATTTTGAGTCAATCCAGTTTTAAAGTCATTTATAATTACCTAATCATGGACAGAATAATCAAGTAAATAGTTGCAAACCATATTGTTACATTTTCAACAAGCTTCAGACAAATCGCCGATCTGATAATATTTGAAAACAAAGGAATTGATGATAATTTTTTATTGTAAAAAAAACATGGCACCTCCAATAGTGTATTATGAGTTAATATAGTTCCAAAATATAAAAGTCATATATAAATACCTAATTATGAACAGAATCATCAGGAAAATAGTTATAAATAATATTGTTACATTTTCAGCGAGCTTAAGACAGATCATTATTTTGATACCACTTGATATTGATCTCCGATCTTCATTTGTAGAATTGCTTTCTGAAATTTTAATACTTTTATTAGAACAGCGTAAAAAATTTTGATTTTTACACTGATTGATATACATGATTTTTATTGATTTATGAAGATTATTTCTTGTCTAAAGAAATTTAAACCTACTCTAAAAATACACGTAGACTCTTAAACTATTCATCAGCACCACACCATTCACAAACAATAACTTTAATTTTTAAAAGATAGGTTCGGCTTGAGGCTGAGATATTATTTTAAAATTTAAATTCTTCTCTCAAATCAACATTATTGTCACTTAATTCAACATCAATCGAGTTAACATCATTCAAAATCAATCTTAAAGGTGTTTCTTAATATGAAATGATATTTTCTTAATAATTTAAATTTTTTAACAAGGAAATCATTTCAATTCTATGGTTAGAATTTATTTAGTGTGATCAAAAAATGAAAGAGAACAACTTTACTTACCTTAGAGCATGTCGAAGCATATTCTCGTTTAAATTTGGTGCATGATTAAGTAATTTTATTATCGTATTTCTAAAACCAAGTTTCATCGTAAACGGAATTTTGATAAAATTTAATATGAAGTATTGACTAATTTGCTTCGTATTATACTTCTACTTTGGACTTCTTTTATTCTGATAATGTAATAATAATAATACATTTATTAATACTTTGTATCCGGACCTTTAATTTAGATACTCTGAAACCTCTATTTTAATTAGGCAACAGAAATTATTTAAACAGACTAGCATTACTAACTACATAGCACTCTAATAATGGAGTCACAGTTTTTCATTGTTGTCTGTACATTTTTGCTGACCGGAAAATCACTTGGTAGGCTTCAGTTTTC
>NC_092210.1:72873333-72904186 GCF_043381705.1 Parasteatoda tepidariorum | reverse complement strand
GAAATAGAAAAAAAAATTCATTTCCAAACTCTTACATATCCCGTTTTAGCATACCTGGGTTGGATAAAACGGGATAGGGTTTACAATGTTTAATTTTTTGCATATATATAAAGATAAAATAATAAATAATGCAAATATATAAATAATTGTTTATGTATAATAATTGTTTATGTATAAAAAAGTCTTCATCAGAGAAATACATTACAATTAGTTCTAAAGAAAGATGTGAAATCCTAGAGTCGAAAATAAAATGCTTAATAATGAACGTTAATAAACAAATTTTGCATTACTATATAAAGAGACTAAATTATTCAAAAAATATATATAGTTAATATAAATAAGTTGTTTAAAAAGCCTAGGCCTACATTAATATATGGCTATTTTAAAATGTAATAATCCAATAAATAAATTGGTGGATAAAACGGGACATGAAAAACTCTATCCCGTTTTATCCAACTCACAAGTGTCCCGTTTTGTCCGACTCCGTCACTTTTTGAAACAACCATGGTTGCTGCGTAAATGTGAAAAGAAAATTAGATAGACTGCACATAAAAATATTGGTAAATAAATGGTTAATTAAATTTAATACTCACCGGAATTTTATTCCCATATATGTAGGCAGTACAATGTAAAAAACAACGCACGTAAATGTAGAAAATGGCGAAAAAATAGAGTAAAAAAATTCTGAGACCTACAACTTTCTATCAAATAGTGATCTCGAGGCGGGACGCACCGAGAATGATATAATCACGGTCGAATAACACGTTTCTGTCGTTGTCCACTAGATAGCTGCAATAGTCTGGTCCCTAGGCGACGTATCCCGTTTTGTCCGACTATCCCGTTTTATCCAACTCTCCCCTACATTTTTTACATAAGTCAGTTATTATCTTTTTGTTCTTCTACTGTAAATTAGTATGATTCATACTCAAAATGAAAAACACATTAAACAAATTAAGATTCGTCCAGAACAGATATCATTATTTGAAATTTAAATAAATAATAATTTTTATTACCTTATAATTCGAATTATTTGTTTATTTATTAGGGTTAATCAACATATATGACTACTAGAAATGCATGACTAACATAAATTATTTACACTACCCTACAATAACAGAAGAGATACTTTCAGTTTTTGATATTTGTTTTAAATTTCTCCAGAAATGCTTAAATGATTATTTTGTAACTTTAGAGGTGTTTAGTTCATGTGATTTTTCATACTTAGCAATAAGATTTAAAGCTTTCAGAGGTTTGAGAGACCTACAATAAATTACGAAGGAGAAAAAAGTATTTTTGAACATCCTACGACACTAGCCTATTAATTATAAGAGAAAAAGTAAGTCCACACCCTACGCCGGAAAATCAAGCAAAAAACTTGTAACTTGTATCGTTACTTTAGTTGTTATTTTTAAAAAATGCATAGAGTTTCGTAAACCTAGAGAAAATATTTACGGAGATATGGACATTTTTATAAAAATATAATTTTACTCCTTACGTTTTTTCGTTTTAACTTTATAGATATTTAATGAAATTAGTAGTATAAAAAATGAATATGAAAAATCGCACGAACTAAACACCTCTAAAGTAAATCCTTAAAGGTAGTAAAGGTATTATTAGTAATCTAAAAAAATCCTTAAAGTATTTCTTGATAAATTTTAAAAAAATGTCAAAAACTGAAAGTGTCTCTTCCAATGTTATAGGGTAGTGTATCTATTTATGTGAGCTAATATTTTTAAACACATTTTTTAAGGAGTTATTCCAACATTAAATAAATACATTGCTTCTTTATCAAAAGCTTACATTGCTGATAAAAAAAATAAACAAATAGGAAATAAATGTGACCTATTACAAGTATTTATTTATATATATATATATATATATATATATATANTATATATATACACAGTTCTGTTTTTCGAGGATTTAATAGAGAGTCGTTTGATCATCATGGATGATTTATTTTTAAATTTCAAATTTATAGAAATTCTAATTCATTTGGAACCAAATATAATCTTCGCCCCTTCTCCAACAAAAAAAAGGTAAACAAAAAAATTAAGAATAAATAAAAAGCAAGTTTGTTTCATTATATTCTTTAAAATGAGTAAAAAGGGCTTCTTATTTTCTATAATAGTTGCTAGATGGCAGCATCAGTTGAAGAAGTTTGTCTTCTTTCTTTTATTAACGTTAATTTAAGTTAAATTAAATTAAATTAAATAAGTTAATAATAAATAATAAGTTAGTAATAAAGTTAAATTAAGTTTAATTTAGCCATTTTTATATTTTAAGTTATTAATATTTATTAATCTGTAACAGATTATAATTATCTGTTTATTAATCTGAAATATATATATTTTTTTTTCAAAAATATTTCTTAAAATAAATATATTTTATTGGTTTTTTAAATAACGTAAAGGCACATCTCCAAGGATAACATTTCGCTTTTTTAACATTTTTGCCGACATATAACTCACTCATAAGCTTAAGGATTAAAAAAAAAATAGTTTTTATTCAATTAAAACTATTAAAAGTTATTAAAGAAAAAAAAATATCTCAATGATATTTATCGATTTGTTTTTCTAAAAATTTATTCCTTTGAATGATTATTTGTGTGTATTACAACTAATATTAAACAGTTTCACTTTCATATCGTTTATATTAATAATATTTTTTATAGAACATCTTCAATCTTAAATGTATAATTTCACTAAATACATTAGATCAACAGCAACAAAATCTCCGTTTCCCGAAGAAAATTTTTATGTTTCTATGCAATCTAGAATTTAACGTTGAACAATTACTTTTTGTCTGGAAAATGTATTTCTAAATAATCAAGAAATTAACTATTTTAAATTACAAATGCAAAAACTTAGGGGAATGTATTTTTATCATCATAATTTGTTTTCTTAAAAATTTTTAATGCAGTCAGTCGCAGCAATTTATTCTCTCTAATCAGATAATCAGAGGTAAAAAGAAGACCATGGTTTTATCCTTATGCCTTATCACTTAAAGGCCTTATCCCTATCTATAAAAACCAATCAAGAAAACCGTGGTGATATTTACTTTACAATAAACAGCATATTTTGTAATAATTGGCTTTAATATTAAACTTCAAACTATTCGTCAAAAGCGAGACAGAAATATATACATATGGGGAGATGTTGATGTTGAACAATAAATGGTTGACTCTGTGTTGAACAGTCTTTTGAACTGTTTTAATGAGAAACATCTTCAAGTATTATCAATCTATCAAATTGGTTTTGATATTTTCAGTTCCGACTTCCTCCATTGTAATTCATTATATTAGAAAAAAGTTTTCATTTTTTAAGACTTCAAATATTGATTTGAAACTCCTAAAGTGTATACTTTTTTCAACTAAATGGGTGAACTTAGGGTGAGCTCAAGGGTGAACTTAGTGTTTCAAATATGATAGAAAATCACAATTCGTATCATATTTTTTCGAGCGTATTAAGTAATTCTCAAATGATTTTTGCGAAGTAATTTGACAGGTGTTGCGGCGAGATTATGCTTTCTAAGACAATGAATTATTACAAAGATGCTCAGTTAATAAGATATTTGAAACATACATACACTTACTTTTTTTTAAATGTCATGATTCCGAAACTAATAAAGATTATTTAGATAATTTGAAACGCATTATTTTAATGCACAGAACCTTTTTTCTCCTCATATAATTAAGGTACATTTGAACAATAAACCATAGTATCAGATTCTTAATACTCTAAACATTTTTCTGTGTAATTACTGGTACGCGATTTCCAAATAATATTCTGATAAAACATTCTTAAGGTTTTTCACATTTTAGCATTGATAGGCTGCAAAATAAAAAGAAGAAAATGCTGAATAACTTCTCATTTGATAATCAGATTTTCACGCACTAAGACTCCAGCTTAATTGTTCAAGGGCTTAACTTAAATTTGGAATATGCTTATTAATAAAGGGTTAATGACATTAAAAGTTAGGAATATCAGACAGAAAATCGTACTTTCTCTGAATAAACATACCTCTTACATCGCCATATTAGCTCTTAAGACCCTTAAAATTTTGGGATGGTTGCAATCTGGAAATTTTGTCCTCAATAGTTTTGAATGGACCTGAGAGGGGACAAAAGTATGGGCTCCTTAAAGTTAATTTCACTTTTTTACGTATTTGACCATATCATCAAAATTAATGAAGCTAATCAAAAAACATATGCCCTCGAGTTTAATGGAAGAATCGGCTAAGTGACACTTTAGTGGATTTGAGTAAATGAGCGTTAAAGTTTTGTTTTTTCGTTCAACCTTTATGTATTTGGTATGTTTGCGCAGGTCTAACTCATTCAATTTTTGGGTATCTATTTATCTGGTGCTAACTCTTTTATAAAGGAAGATTTTGATGATTTATGTGCGTAGCATTTGCTTGTTTTCATGGACAATTTTTAAAGTTTCTCATCGAATATAATTTTGTGGTAAAAGATAGAATAAATACACATATATGTTGGCTTATATTGATGGAATAAAATATTTACAACCTTAATTGTAAACAAACTGGTATCAAATTTTCTCCTGCCCTATTTGTCCGAAAGGCTATCAAAAACGATTCAGAGGCAGCATGAACTCAACTTTCGTAGAGTAGATGTTTTGCCGACATGCATCGTTTTTATTGGAGAAAATTCGGTAATTTTTTATTTTAAAAAGCATTCTTTTAAATAGCACTGACTGTGTTTCTGACATTAAATACAAGTAGTTTTATTAGTTTTAATACAAAAAATATCTTGGTATAGATTAGTAAGTACAAAATATAATCAATTTTTCGTTACAAATAATGCAGTTTCATACAAAAATGACACATTTTAATTTATAAAAATGTTTATTAAACATTTTTGGACTTTTTTTCTATCGTGGTAAACTACGTCTTCATGATTCCAAATTTTCATAATTTAGTTTACAACTGCACGAATTTCTGCCGTCCATCACCAATCCACTCAGTGAATGCGCTTTATTCACTTGAATCATCATTGAACATCTGTTTCAAACAAAGTTACATTCACCTTCAAGAACAATTCTTTTAAGTGAAACTAATCAGCATTTGCTCAAAATGGAGGTAAGAACCACGAAAACCTCTCGTGGTTAGCCAGATGCTAATGGAGCTTTGATATGTTTCAACCAAAGTATAATTTGCATCAGCTCAGCAATGCCTGCTTGCAGAGAGCAAAATAAAGTTTGGCTATTTATTTCTATACTTCGTTCATATGTAGACTTCATTTGTCCAAAATGAGCCATGCATATTTTTATGAAAAAGTTTCATTAGTTTTATCAAACATATAAGTATGCTTATCATTTCGGATTTAACACTTAATATTTCAAGAAAGCGCTCACATGTTAAAGATTGTTGATAAGCCCCTTCTTATTTACAATTTAAAAAGTGCAGGGGAACTAGTTTTTTTTTTATAGTTTACCGAAAGGTATAAGTACCGGTTCACGGTTAATTTTACAATTAGGAGTTGATCTCGAGAAATAGAATTATGTCGAAAGATTGTGGCATCATAATAATTTTTTTTTTGCAATGTTGATTACTACCAATTTATTGATTAGTTAGTTTTTCTTTAAAAAGAAAAGCCAGTATTCAGGTAGTAACAATAATAATAAACTAAAAAAAGTTGCCCAAGATCAAAATAATATGCTGAAGCTGTTTAAGGGTTACTTTTTCTCGTCTTTATTTCCATTTTATTTTATAACTGTCGTTGAACAGCCGATCCAATTTTTTGGATTTACGACTACTAATGTTTGAAATTTTGAGCCCAATCCAGAAGACAGGGAAACTCCTGGATCAAGTATTGGGGAGAAATTTGCTTTGTGAAGGACTTTTTGATGCTTCACTACATTTGCTTTAACGTATTTGTGTTACATGGATAACTAATACGCATTTGCGTAACATGGAGAGGAAAACCACGAAAACCCCCCACGGCAGCCTAACGGCAAGGGAATTCTAATCTATGACCGGATGCAGAATTCGTATCAACCAGTTATAGCTGGTTTTCTCCTCGCGCTTTCGCGTTCGATTCCGAGCAAAATTTTTTTCTAGTGTTGTTTATTGGAAAATTGCCACTGAGTCACTTAGCCGGTTCTTTCATCCAATGAATGCTCAAATAATGTCCCTTAGAAGTTTCTTCTACTAAGTTCTTTATTTATAAAGCTTGTTTATCTAAAAACAGTTAAAAATTATTCAAAAAGTTTGTTTAAAATCATAAAAATAAAGTTAAATATTATTTCTTACAGATATTTATTATTTTCTATAATATTTATTAAGCTAATGCTGATATTATTAGAGATAGGTGCACTTACGTCACGTGTACCAACATTATTTTTTCAAAAAGCCAGTAAAAATTTCTAACATGATGAAGTCGACTAAAAATTTTAAACAAGATGAATTTTTAAGCTAATTTAATCAATGTAATTGTAAATTACAAAATCTATATTTTCGACTGCTCTTCAGCTAAAACGGTTAAAATTATATTTCCCTACTTACGGTATATTTTGAGGGTTAAGTATTCATCGAAAAAATTAATAAGTTAATTAACATATTTAACGTTAGGCAATCGAACCTTTAACTAAATAACAATTTGATTTCAGTGAAACGTACTTGGCACTAATTAATTACTTGGCACTAATTAATTAATTACTTGTTTTTTAACAAAAGAAAATTAAGAGAAAAAGTCAATCGTTCTTCTTTCCATTACATCAATCCCAGAGCGATTTTCCTATTTAGAGTTTAGAATTTTCGAACAATAATAAAAATGTCTTGCATTAATTTAAATACCATAATTGTTTAACTCGAATGCCCTTAATCTGTAAGTAAGCAAAACAAGGCACATCCTGTACATTCGAAAAATTTTATGAAACACACTTGAAAACATCTGCACATAATTGTGATCATTTTAATTCTTAGAAGCATTATTGTTTTCGAATAATTTTAAGAGATATTGCTTTAAGCAGAAAGATTTGTGTGCTGCTTGACAAATATATGCGAAAACTAAATTAAACTATTATTGATTCATAATATTTCTTGCATGATATTAAATTTGTCGACTTGTATACAACATTGAATCAAAATTTTGTAATTTTTTTTGTAATAAAATTATTTTGTTAGAAATCGGATATAATTATAGTTTCAAAATGACATAATTAGGTAAATAATTTATATGCACAGGGCGTTTTCTTATTTATCCTCTTCGCAAGCACTTTAAGAATCTTCGCCCAAAATAAAATAAAACAAAAATTTCAGAGTTTGCATATCAACACCTTAAGCGAGGAAAATTAAAATCATCATTGAAGAAAGTGGCTCATTAAAACCGCTTTGGCACTCAATGAAATTGAAAGATAATTCATTCAAATTATTTTACTGAAATATATGTAAAAATCTTCATCCACTATGTCCTACAATAATAAAATTGGCAAATTGCTCTATTAATATTAATTCATCTTATCAATAATAAAACTATTATTAATAAATATTTATTAACAATATAATCAATTGTTATGTTTGTAAATTTTAAATCATTATAATCAATTTTAAGTTAGTTTATTATTAATAAAATTATTTAGAAGATGTAATTTTATTAATAATAAAACTATTGTTAATAAAACAAGAAAAGCTTCCATTAAAGAAAAAGTAAACGTACTTGATACAAAAATGAAGAATACTCACTGTGGGTTGTATCCTTCCCACCATGTAAATCTTTCATCATAACTCGTGTCCTATGGAACATCAAAATAAAAGTTTAAAAAAAAAAGAATACATGTGCTTAGATATTTTTTTATGGAACCATGATACTCCAGTTCTTTGATTCATCAAGAGCTCAATCATGAGTCATTTTTTGACTCATCATGGTAAAGGGGTAAAATTGAACCATTGAGGATATATCTAAACACTTAACGAAGTGTTAAATGCATTAAAAGTGAATAAATGTTAAACGAAATACTAAATTAAACTAAATTCAGTGACGTGACAGTCCGTAGCGGGACAAGGCCTACTGCGCCCATCTCAGTTCTCTTGATCTTGGGCTCTGGGGTGCACGAGCATATGTTCCGGTTAGGTGGTCAGTCGAACGCGAAACCCCCAGTGCTTAGTTCCCAAGCAAACTTGGTACTCATTTATCGACCCACTGAAGGGATGAAAGGCTGAGCCAACCTTGCCCGGCCCGAGGATCGCACCCGGGACCTGTGACACCGGAGCACGAAGCGCTACCACTCAATCACTGGGCGTCATCAAGAGCTCAATCATGAGCCAATTTTTTTGATTCATCATGGTAAAGGGGTAAAATTGAACCATTGAGGTTATA
Organism: Parasteatoda tepidariorum; assembly: GCF_043381705.1. Taxonomy (NCBI): domain Eukaryota; kingdom Metazoa; phylum Arthropoda; class Arachnida; order Araneae; family Theridiidae; genus Parasteatoda; species Parasteatoda tepidariorum. The sequence continues at coordinate 72,895,848 of NC_092210.1, read as the reverse complement.
TCTAAACATTTAACGAAGTGTTAAATGCATTTAAAGCGAATAAACATTAAACGAAATACAAATAAAGGAAAATTAGTTATCGAGATTAGCATTTGCACGACAGCCTTTCTGTAGGCCTGGGCCTTTTTTTAGTAGTTTTTGCCAATCTGCTCTTCTCCCAGAAATTGATATCCAGCCCATTCACTTTCAGGATTCCTCTTGGTTAATTGTTTGATCTTCGTATTATAAAAGCAGTATTAGGAACTCTAAATTCTATTTGATTTGTGATCATTTTTATTAGGTACCCTGATTATCTCATTCTATTTAGTTTCATGTTTTTAATATCCTCACTTTAAATTCTTTTTATAAATATCGAAATAATATCGAAATAATAATAATTCAAGCATTATTTTTATCGAGAACAACACTCTACGATTGTCTCTTCCTTTTTTGACAAGATTCACAATCTCTGAGATATATATGTCCTTCTTTTTATTAAATAGAAATTGAATAATAATTTTAAACAGAAAAAGCGGAGCAAAATTAATTACAATCTTTCGATAATAAAAAATTGTAAGAATTGCCGCTTTAAATGGAGAATTCAAAATTACGTTAGCTTTTGTTTTGCTGCGCAAAGTATTCCGAAAGTGTTCAGGAAAAAACAAGGAAATAGGTTATTCAGAATTTGAATAGTAAGTTTGAGAATTATTAACTGTTGATCTTACAGTAAAAATATACAACATGAGCAGTAAATCAATTTGGATCAACAAGATATGCAATACGTAACTTCGTAAATTTTTTAAATATCACTTTTAAACATCTTATACCGAATATATTTTTATATCACCTTTCATCGAAAATTTAATATCGCCTTATAACAAAAATCACTATCGAATTCGGCTTTGTGTTTTGTTAACTGATTGTTCTTTATATTTCTTAAAAATAAATTAATGAAATAACTTTTGCAACTTATGTTCTAAATTAATATTAGCTTAGAAAATTTAAATGCGCTTAAAATAATTAACGATTGTTATATATTAGCGATTTTGAAATATTTTGCTGTTTACGAACGAAAAATTTAAAAGAAAATACCTTTTAAATAATTATTAAACTCAAATATTTAATTATTTAGTATTATTTTTATTGAATAGTTCTAAAAAAGGCACATATAATTTAATATCTAAATAAAAGTTTCAAATGTAATTAAAAGTTAACATGTTAAAAAAAAGTTAAAAGGTAGATAAACAACATTTTGATTACTGTTATTTAGAAATTGGGTCCAATTATCATATTCGTTTTGATTTTTGATCAAATAATTAGTCAATTCTTAAATTCCGTTGCATGCTCTAGAAACGTCACAAATTAACGATTTTGTAATATTTATACTATTTAATAACTGTAGAAATTTTAAAAGAACTACGTAATTGAAGAAATCATAAATAATTAAATCTGATAGTTAAGTGGAATAATTAATCTAGTTTTTAGTTCAATTGTTTAACATTAATTAAATTATTTAATAATCTGTATTAAATTGAAAAAGTGTATTTGTCTCCCCTGTAACTCCAGAATACTTTTAGTCAGGATTCAGGAATCTGAATTCGGTAGGTAGGGAATTATCGTCAGCATTGGCACGACAGCCCTCTGTGAGCCTGCGCCTTCCTCAGAAGCTTTTCTCATTCTGCCCTTCTCCCAGCAATCTATTTCCAGTTCTTTACTTTTAGGATGGCGAAATCCTCATTCACACAGTCTTTCCATCTCTTTTTGGGCCTTCCTCTTGACCTTTTATTGGAGGGGGTTGCATTAAAGACTCTTAATGCTGTTCGTTCTGGGCTCATTCTCACTACATGCCGGCCCATCTCATTCTACTTAGTCAACTTGTGTCTGAAGTCTTGAATTTTTTAATCGATTTAGCATTTAAAATTGTTATAAATTAAACTGTAGATGATTTTGTTTTTGCGTACATTTAACTGTGAGGTTTGCTAGCTCAGTGCTCTGTTCAGTTAGAAACGGAGTTTAATGCGCGTTTCCATTATTTATTTTGCTTTGTAAGGTCACATCAAGAATGAATGTAGAGGGCATGTGAGTTCCAAGTTACCGAATCAAGATGCTTGATAACGTGGATTTTGATAAACTTCAAAACGTGCTTCTATAAAATTAAACAATTTAAGACCAAGGGTTATTGAGTTTAAAATTAAAATAAGGTTACGCTGCTAAAGTGCAGGAACCGCGGTGGCTCATTGGTTAAGGAATTGAAGAGTCAGCGTGAGAAACTGGGGTTCGATCTCAAATGAGGGATATCAGCTTGTCTGGGAAGTAGAAGCAGCCACAATGAAATATTGACCACATTTACAGAATCATGCCGCTAGTCACTAAATTTTAGTGGCTTAACCTTCACGACACCTCGTGTACCACAATGTGTTGTTGCTGGAATGCTTTTGCTGAAAGGCGAAATCAATGGGGAGGGGGGGGGAGGGATGCGCGATAGTGGTAAATTTTTAAAATCTTTGAGTTGGTCACGATCAAAAGCCTCCTTTCGGAACTGAATGGCACTGAGAATAGTCCAATATTTATTTATTTTATTCAATATTTATCTAATTTGCTCAATATTTATATATTAATGGTAATGAAATTAAAAAAAATCGTAAAGAGCAACAAATTATAAGACTTTAATAGATTCGAATTATTTTAGCTTAATTATTTCATCATTATATACCTTTCAGTTTTGAGCACAACTTCACAATGTTGATTAATAACGATTAATTGACTATGTATTTTTTACTCTCAATATACCCAAGCCACGGGGGTTAAAAATATTTAATAACTAAACAACAGTACAAAATCATACACAGAACTGAAAGTTTCAAAACGCAATTCATGAAACTTAAATGATTCCAAATTTACCTATTACGTGCATTGCCCTTCTCAATGACTTCGAGCTTTTGGAGTGTGCAAAACGCGTTGTTTAGAAGTTCAATTCATCCAAAAAAAAGTTTAGCTACATTCAATATCATTCGACATGATACTGATGCTCGTGACGAACTCATTCTGGCCAAAATTTATTTCATTCAAGTAATTTACTCCATATAAAATGATTCCAAGTTTTTCCTATTATCATTCATTGCCCTTCTCAATGACTTCGAGCTTTTAGAGCGTGTGAAACGCGTTGTTTAGAAGTTCAATTCATCCAGAAAAAAGCTTAGCTACATTCAATATCATTCGGCATGATACTGATGCTCGTGACGAACTCATTCTGGCCAAAATTTATTTCATTCAAGTAATTTACTCCATATAAAATGATTCCAAGTTTTTCCTGTTATCATTCATTGCCCTTCTCAATGACTTCGAGCTTTTGGAGTGTGCAAAACTCGTTGTTTAGAAGTTAATTCATCCGAAAAAGAAAAAAGAAAAAAAGCTTAGATACATTTAGTATCATTGGACAGGATACTAACGCTAGCGTCAAACTCATTGTAGTGTATCTGCCACTACAAAAATACTATTCCAATTGACTAGCATATAAGACATGCTAACTCGATTCTATGTTGGGGTACCTTTTCATAGATGAAGGTTAACATTGCTGATAACTCACTCCCGACATTGGTGACCCGGACGTGATGTGAACACGCCTACCTTGACAGAAACTCCACTACGGTTTGAACACGAATACTTAGATGGATGGTTCACATTCAGCAGTTGACTTGCTACTTGTGACTGTGACATTGTCGATAACAGCTCACCCCACGGTGAAAATTTATTTCATTCAAGTAATTTTCTTCATTAATTATCCTTTTTGGAAGTCAGGAAAAATCCTTTTAACGCAGTACATACATTAAATTATATATTGAATACAATGGAACCTGATGAGTTAGCTTCCACTTTTAGTTGACCACCTGTTTAAGTGACTTCTATTGTCGATACCCAAATTTATTCTATATAATATAAGGGAGAAAAACTATTATAATCTGACCACCTATATTGTATGTTGAAAATTAAAATGGGTTATTTTTTCTCGTTTTTTTTTTAGAAAATTTTCTTTACTATTTTGTCAAGTATTAAAATATCACCAAATTTTTGAAATGGTATTAAACGCTAACTTATTTCCCTTTGTGAGGTGAGTTGACCACAAGATGAAATTGTGAAGGCTCTTGTGACAAATAGGTTTGCAAGTATAACAAAACAATTTTAAAATGGTGAAATAAATGCACTTAAAAGTGTGAAGTTACTTAAGATACTTAAAAATGTTACTTAAAGTGTGTTAAGTTACCTAAAAATCTAAAACTGCTACTAAAACACTCTAGTGTAATGGTATTTGCGAAATATATTTATAAATAATAACAGGCTTTTCATGACCAACAATATGTTCAGACAGAATTTTTTAATATATTCAGTTTAATATTGAAATTTTGTTGCAAGCTGTAATTCATTCTGTAATTTTTCTCATTTCTTAAAATCTATATATTTAATAAAATTTTAAAGGCATGCTAAAATGCAAACTTAATTATATTTATTTCTATTTTAGTTTCTACTATAAAAGAAATATATGAATAACATGACCAACATAAATAAATTAGCCTACATTAGAATAACGTGATGTAGAAAAGGATTTAAAAAATCACTCAAATCCACTTCAGAAGTTGAGCACATAAGTTAACCACTAAAACAATGCCGCAAAAGTGGTCACCTTACACTAGTTTCATTGTGAATACAAATGTGTATATTTGAATTGAATAATATTAATAACTAAACAGTTGAGTAATATCTATTTAAATGATTATTATAAATATTTTGAATTAGCTAGTCTGCAGTCAGTTTATTTGAATATGCTCGATAACGCAAAGCTTCCGGTCTTTATCAAATACATGGTCATTTTATTTGCTGATTTTACATGAACGAGTAAAACTTTTTGAATTTATTGTGATTTATTTTATTAAATATCTGTCACAGCATTATAATATACTATTTACCGAAAGATTCTATGCAATTATGCTAATTATGATTCAGAACAGTTTTCTACGTTTTCGATATTTTAAAACAGCTAAGGATTCACGATTCTTCAGCACGATTCTGTTTCCACACTGCAAAATATTTTTGCTGTTTCATCATGAGAATATGATAGAGATTTACATTGTTTATTATTTTTCTATATAATTTGAAATTATCTGATCAATTGGCAATACATTTTAGATATGAATAAGTTTTCTGTAAAAAGTCATTACAGATGAAATAAAAAATTATTTGTAAGATCATTTTGGTAATATAACTATAAAAACATTTTTCTTTAATACGGATTTCATAACTTTTTTAATAACCATGCTAAAGATCTTGATAATTTCGATATGTTTTTTTGGTTCTTTAATAAAAAAAATTGCTTAAATCGTTCTTTTTTTCTTTAATATAGATCACTGAAATTGGATATTTTATCTGCAGTGTGTGTTTTTTAATTTAATTTAATTTAATTTAATTTAATTTAATTTAATTTAATTTAATTTTAACTTACTTCTTCAGAAGATTCCGATGACGTAATGTCGTCTGACGAATCGGACAAATCACGAGGATTCTGTGTGTTTGATGGCAGCATCGTTTCCGTTTTTAAAAGAGTAGCTTCAAAGTCAAAATAGAGATTTAACTGAGACGAGGAATAGTGAGTCGTCAACGGAAAGGAGAGTGCAACACGAGTTTCGAAAAGGTAAGGAATGAAAATTGTTAAAGAGCAGTGACCATGCTTCGGATAGATCAGTCAATGCGCAGTTCTTCTCCGATTCATCTGTACCTCGGCATTTCTCGTCGTTGCCATGGCGACTAAGTTTTTATTACTTTTGCATTAAGTTTAGCAAGGAATACTTGTTGCTTCCAGAGGCTGGATAGATTTTCAACAGAAGGCACTCCTTCTCTATCAATGAGAGTTAAATTCTATGAAACTGAGAAGAAACGTGCATAAAATTAAAACGCAAAATCAAAACGATTTTTTTAACATGTTAAATTTTTTTGGTTATGAAATTATGTACACAAAAGTTTTATCAATTTCGGTTTGATTGGGAACATGAAATTATAAAGAGTCCTATAAATTTCACCAAAAGCGCGACAATGAAACTGAATGACAACTGAAGGAATCACCATTAAAGATACTTAAAAAAAATAATCACTAAAATGAATTTGACACAAATTCTTGTTAGATAAAAAAACACTTGTCAAGTGCAAGAACGTTGGATTTTATAACTCGAAGAGACTTAATTTTTATTCTAATTTTTAAATTAATTTTATTTTTTTATCTTTAAAGACACGAGTAATAAAATTTCTAACTAAAGAAAACTATTTAATTGTAAAAGACCTTGTCATGCTGAAATATGTATAAGACATTTCTTGACATTTAAAAACCAAATTATTATCTTACTTAATCCTAAATTCTCAGTAAATTAAATTATTTATACAATAGATAAACTTTTAATACCACAACCTTGAATTAATTGCAGAATAAAGTCTATTTTTTAGAGATTTCCTCTAGATGGAAATCGAAAACCGTTATATGGCTACTAATGTTTTGAATTCATTAAAATTTGCTATTATTTCCCACACTTTCTTTTCCGCCAACACATTTGAATTCATAAAGTTAAGAAAAAGAGTCTTGGTAAGAAATAAAATCAATTAGTTGCCAAATACATGGATTCCTTAACCTTTTTTTGGCGAAAACGTATACATGACACTCATATTTTTGATTACTTAGTGGCTGAAGATGTCCTGTTGGACTTGATCCTGCAGCCACACCCTCCGGGTTTCGTGCAAAATTTTTTATATTTAATTATTCATGTGTGCAGTAAAAATGAAGAATCCAGTTTATTTTAGAGCATCATATTTCATAAATAAAACATTTTATAAAAATTATTTATGATAATTTGATTCTTCTTAAAAATTCTTCTCCTCATCACTTTGGACAAAAGAATAATTAGACAAATGGCTAATAATAATTAGCGACAATGATTCATCAGAATTTTTTATGTGCTAATCATATATCTTCAGGATAAATGCTCGACTAACGCTGCCTTTTCTCCAACTATATCAAAATAATAGTAATCATCAACTTCTTCAGCAAATCAAAATAAATTCCTTGTTAGACCTTCTATAGTAAAAACTGCTCTCTAGAAGTGAAATACACAATACAATTGAAAAAAAAAATCGCATTTTAGATATTTTAAATAAATAATCAAAATAATAAATCTTAAACTATTTCTTGTTAGATGAAAAATGCATGCAAAATGCAAGAATTAATAATTAAAAGTGGTAGAATTTTTACTCTAATTTTTAAATTATTACTTTTAGTTTTTATTGTTTAAGACACAGGTAATAAAGTTGCAATTACAAATAAAGAACATTTTATAGTTAACATTGCTCTTTAAAAGCAAGATAATGTGTACAACTGAAAGAATCTCGCTCGAAATATTTTTAAAAATTATCATAATAATAAATATTAAACAACTTCTCGTTAGATAAAAAAAAACTGCATGTAAAGTGCACGAACTAACGAATTTATAAATCAAAACGGTAGAATTTTTATTCTCATACATGAACAAATACTTTTAGTTCTTATTGTCTTAAACACAAATAATCTAGTTTTTATACGAATATACTAAGGAAAATATAATAATATACATGTTAAATTAAAAATTTCCTGGCAATAACTATTAAACAGTTCTTTCCTGTTCAGGATTGTAACAAAAATAAGTCATTATAACCAGGAAGGATGTGCGTTGTTTCTTTCAGGCGCATTAGCGAATATGTAATTCAATAAGAGCTCAACTAAGTTATTTCGAACAAAGAATCTAAGATATCATATAATTTGTATTGCATGGCATTTTTTAAAAAAACTCAATTTCTATTTTACAAATTATCTTTACAAGGTTCGGAGTCTTGCAAAATCAAAAGCAGGTATGAAACTTCAAAAAATAAAGTTTTTATTACGGGAGTCAAAATGACCCCTTTTGGTTGTTTCAGATATTTTCATGATCATTTATTTCTATTATTATTTACTTTAACAATCAACTTAAACGCATGAAAGTCTTATATAGTATACTTAGAAACAATTTAGGAAAAGTAAAAAAAAGAGCTTTGAAGCTCACGTTTTTCTTTAAAAATTAAATAAGAAAAGGTAAAAAAAAATGATTAAAATGACCCCAATAGCGCTTCTAGTGTTAAGACACAAGTAATAAAGTCCGTGATTAAAGAAATAAAAATAAATTAAAAAGAATTTTTATAGTGAACATTGATCTTTACCTGCGGGATAAAAAGAAGCCAGTGATGTAATCTGAGAAATAAACAATATAATGTCTGATAATTTATAATTCTGTAATTACTTTAAAATCGATAAAATAGATTTTATTTATTCGAAGTAAAATAGATTTTATTTATTTATGCTTATTCGAAGCAGAAAATATGGTCCCAAAAATTAAGGCAACCAAAAAATAGAGAGTTTGGCTCTCCTTGATATTTATTTCAGTTTTGCCGTATTTCGCCATTCAGAAGAAATTATATTTTTAAACTTTCATGCATCAAGAACTATTAAACGGATTCCATTTAAATTTTAGATTTTATCATTTTTGTATACCTTATAATTCAATATTTCGACCCATTAGTATAGTAAATAATAAAAAATAATTACTTATTATAAAATAAATTTTTTACGTGGAATCATCTTTGGATAAACAAGTTATATAATTATGAGCATAATCTTTTTTATTCAATGTATTTTGGTGTGAAAATTTTCTCACCAGTTCCGTAAACTGACGAAATGTGCAAAAGAATCATAATTAACATTAAAGAGCTATAAATTATTCATCTCAGTGTTCATCGAAAAATTAACTAAGGATAGTAACAATTGTCAAACAGTGCAGTTTTTGAGCCGTGGTGGCTCAGGGGTTAGAGCTTTCGTGTTCCAAAGAGGTGGCTCAGGTTCGAGATCCAATGGTAGATGGCAAATATGAATTTGGCTCTAGCACCGACAACAGTGCTGAAATTAAATATCCTCATTGATAGGCTGATCATGGGTTAGAATTTACTTGCCGTCGAGCTAATCATGAAGAGATTTTGAGATTTTCCTCTCCTTGTAACGAAAATGCGGGTTAGCGTCCTCCATGAAGTCTAGTTTGTTCTAATGCTTAAACCAAGAGTTCCCTTTTCCTCGTTGATAGGCGGATCATGGGTTAGAATTCACCTGACGTCGAGCTAACCATGAAGAGATTTTGAGGTTTTCCTCTCCTTGTAACGAAAATGCGGGTTAGCATCTTCCATTAAGTTTAGTTTGCTCTAATGCTTTAACCAAGAGTTCCTTTGTCTTCTGATTGGGTTGAAACTTACAAGTTCACGGAGTTGGATAATCGTTAACTCAAAATTTTGTCGGCTGTTCAACCCGGTTACAAACAGAAAAACTGTAGTTTTGCGTAAATTAAACTTTTTCATTTACTGTAGCAAAACTTTCTGTTGTAATTAAAAAAGTTGCATCCTTGAATTCATTCCTACTTAATGCAAATTTGAATGCAACTATATGCTATTCTCAAGAATATAATGCTTTGTCCTGGTATTTTCTTTTTTTTATGGACAGTTTCTTTACTTTGCAGAAGAATATTTTCATTCCTGTAACATTTTCAAAATATGTGAATCAGTCGACAAATAATATATGATCGTATCTATTACAATCGAAATCATTATTTTTATTTCTTGTTCAAATGAATTTAAAAATAGCGCCTGTAATACCATTCCTTTTTCTTATTTTAACTTCAGAGAAGAGAAAGTTCACATGAAATAAAAATCTCAACAGAAATAATTAAATTATTCTATTACTTTGCAAAAAAAAAGATATGTTTTTCTTTGTTCAAAACAAAAATTTAAAAAATATAGGAAAAAAAACTAACGGCTAAAAACTATGTTAACAAGTATTTACAACATTTTTAAAATTACTGACTTTTGCTTAAAATTACCTAATTTTACCGCATTTGCTCCGAAACAGCAAGGCAATAAAAAATTTTCATTTTTAACTTTATCAAAAAGACGCAACCAAAGAGATTCGGTACAAATTACCAAGATTTTTGGTGGTTTCAATGAACCAGAAACACAGTTAATTTGACCATATTCTGGTGGTTTTGGCCACACTTTTTTTCTCAGTGTACAAGCATAATAGACATAAATGAATTCCAGTTTTCCTTTATATCATACTTAAGTGGTGGCTTTATGTTGTTATATTAAACAAAACATGTTCTTCGAGCTGAATAACTGACATGTTAACTGTATTCATTAATCAAGATGGTGTTACTTGAGGACAACTTATAAATTAACCACAATCAAACAATTTTCTTCGTTACATATCCCTTTCGAAGCACCGTAAAAAACCTCTTTTTCACAGTATCTGTATTAAAATTGCGCAGTATTGATGTAGTTTCTACCAATACCAAATAAACTAATATAATCATACATTGTCTCTGTATTAATCTATTTGGAACCTGTTAAATTTGCACCATTTGCCATAATACCAGTAGTGTTTATTTTTAAACCTAATTAAGCTTTATTGGCATAAATAATAGTATAGCAATTTTCTACGTTTTACATAAACGAATTAGAAGCATTTCTCCATTAATTTTGATTTTTAGTACATAGCTTATTGTTTTATTTTAATTAATACCTATTACCAAAATTAATAGAATTCAATAATAGTTTGCGTATTTAACACTTTTCTCCTGAACCAATTAGCGCCGATTCTCTATGAAGTTTGCATTTTAGTACGTAGTTTATTTTTTAAAATTTCATTTAGTAATTGTTACCAAAACGCGTCAAACGCATCAATATAAGATTGGCGATTCAGTACATTTCTTATTAAATGAATTAATATTTTTTATCTATTTATGTTTCTCTTTAGTACTTAACTTACATTTTTTATTCCTGTTAGTACTTTTTATCAAATCTAATGAAGCATCATTGACGTTAATAATAGTTTGGAGGTTCTTTTTACTTGTTTTTAAATATTTAGCACTATTTCTCTATTAATTTTGCTTTCAGTACATGATTCATTCCTTATTCAAATACCATTTATTTTATATTATTTATAGTTTTATATAAACATTTTTAAAGTATAATTATAAAAAAAATAAACAGATGACTTCAGATTACTTAACAAATACTAATTTGGCTTTGTAGTTCACCTATGCTACCACGTTCACTTTGATCAACTGACATAGGAATAAAAAATTAAGTCACTAAAAGCGTGTAATAAATTTATTTTTTAATAAAGAGTTATTAACAAGCAAACATCACTACTTCCATCTTTGAAATGTTTTAAAAAAAAGAATCGTCAGTAGTTTCATTTATTTTAATGCAGTTTCATTTATAAGTTCATTATTTAAGTAATTTAAATTTCTAAATGTCTTCCCTGAAAAATCTAATTCAAAAATATGAGCGATTATAACGATTATTAGAGCTAAAATTACCCCCTTCAACACGCTGTCCAAATTTCAGGACGCTAGCCCAACCGGTTCGAGATTTATAAGAGAGATAGGCAGACACACAGACAGACAAATTTTTCATTTTATTATTATAAATAAAAAATCATACTCTAAAATTGTATGTCAGCGATTTTCTTTAGTAAATATTATTTATCGAGACCCTATTTTAATAGATGCTGCTCTGTCTTTCAGGCTTATGACAGCACACTCACTTGATACACTTCAACCATTAATTCTTTGATATCAATACAAACAAAAAAATTCTATCGGTTTCTTAGTAATACACGCAATAGTGTTCTTTATATTACGAAGGATAGAGAAAAAGTCTTATTACATAAAATTGCGCTTCACTTTAATAGCAGCGTTTGAGATCCACAATTTTAGCGTATTTTTCAGTAATATAATTTATCTTCGCTATTTTACTCAGCTATTTTATTAGTACTAGGTTTAACGCTATATCATTTATTTTAAACAACCTAATTTGTTTTGATGGAATTTCTATATTTTTAGAACTTATATATATAAGATATATAAATTATTAGTGACACAAAATCCCCTATGATTTATTTTTGAATTTGAACCGTCATACAAAAATAAATTGCTCAAGAGCATGAATATTTATGTGAGTCCAATACTTGTTGAAATACAATGAATTCCACAGGATGTTTTTTAAGCCGAGCTACACGAGTTTATTCTTAATTCTTTGTATTGAACTGAAACTCTTTCTTTTCCTAACTAAAACACGTTACTTAATATATTCTTGATACCTCTGCTACCTTTTTCCTGGGTTTTGAAATCTTTTCCACACTCCAAAAGAAAGAATTTACATCTGTATTCTGAAGAATTAGAAATACCGAGGCGAGAAAAATTAGAGCCACAAGTAAACAAATCAGTTTTCAATTTATTTTTCTCGGTTTTAGAGTTTCAGTTACTTTTATTCTTCATGCTTTCATCAATGGTTTTTTAAAGCAATGGTGTTTTCTAGCTCTCTTACGAAAACATTTGGAAGAATGATTTATCATTGAAAGCTTCGTCAGATTATAACGAAACAGCAATACGATTATGCATAAAGTTTGAAATTTTTTTACCAAAGGAAAGATATGGTCAGGAACTTTATTGCTTGATGCAAATATTTCTTATTTAAAATGTTTTATGCATCGAAGTTGTCAGATACATAAAACAAAAATATATAACTGTTACAGTAAAATACATAAATAATAAATCTAAGTTCAGTAAATTATGTAGAAGTGAGAGAATTATATTTCAATAAATTCGATGTGCGATATTTACAGAGCTGTATTTAATTAACTTCTCGTTAGTTAACATTTCAACTAATGGGGAGAAATTTAGCTCAACTTTAACATGCCGTTTTGCTTATAAACGATCAGCTAACGCTGACGTCATAGATTACGTGTTGGGATATCCGTGGTCTTCCTCTTGAAGTGCAAGTATCCCATTCAAATAGAGAATGGTTCTTATACCCCTTTATTAAGTTTTTACTTATTTATTTTTATTCTTAAATTCACTATAATTGTTAAGAATTACATCTGAAAACACTCAATCTCTCTCTCTCTTTCTTTTTCGTTGCTTTTTATTGACATCTATTTGAGTACGTACTTATAATATGAAGAAATAAAGATCTCAAGAAGAAAAAATAAATTTTCTACAACAATGGATAAATAGTCAATATTTAAAGCAAAACAATTGAAAAAAATCACTTAATTTTGTTATAACTTTCAAACAATTGAGAATTTCTAAAAAAAACTTGCTTTAAAATTACAATACAAAATGGTCCTATCAGTTTATTAAATTTTGAAGTTTAAAGGAATTTTATTTTGATGGACTGTAGAACGACATACATGCGTTTTTGCTAAAAGTTTAACAGTTAATAATTCTCGAACTAACAATCGGATCGTACTTTTTTTTATTCCAACGGACTCCTTGTATACTTTTATACATACTTTCGTAATTTCAAGTTTCTAAGTCATGCAGATTTTGAGCAAGAAAACAAAATGTTACGCAAAGCAACAAAAAAAAGAGAGAAAAAAATTGTAATATATGTACTTAAGTGTGCAATGAACTTCAAACAAATTGTAATAAAAAAAAAACATTATGTTAAATTCATAAACAAATATGGCTCTTTCCGCATGCAACTCTGCAGTTGTATACCTGGCGCCTATTGCGCTGCCCGTATGCAATTCCTTCAAAAAAATTTAACAATTAATCATTCTCGAACACATTGTCAAGCGTTAATTTTTTTTCGTTGTAATTCCTGTACACGTTTCTGCACATCTTAGTAATTTCATGTATCTAAGTCTTATACTTTTTACCCAGCAAAATGTAACGTCAAGTTGAACATCCAAAACAGCGGCTTCCACCCATACTATTTTTAATGCAGAGATATCTTTCATTGAAGAATTATGCTCCAAAACTTTTCAATTCGATACATGACAAAATATTCAAAATATTGAAATTAATATTTCCATCAAATATTTCACTACACTTCTGATTATACAAAGAATACAAGCTGGAAAGCATCCCGACAAAGCTAAAGAAATGGTAGTGAAATTTCTAACGAATCATTTGAAAGTTCATCTCTTTTTTCTACCAATTACTAAAAAAAGGGATTTACGTTGTAATAAGGCATGTTTATTCAAAAAGTCCCTTTTTTCTGATATTACTTTCTTGGAGAATGTCTGCATGAATTAATTAGTATGGTTAAAATTAGAGCCTAATATTAGTTGTAACGAGTGTTTCATAGTAATTTAAAAATCCTATCACTAGATTAAAAGTTATTAAGATGTAATGTTCTAATTAATATTTGGCGAATTGTGCACGACAGCAACCATAAAGAATAATAATCTTTCTAAACTTAAAATAGGATATTCGTCATTTTGAATATTTTATATATATTTTTTAGTTTCACATTAATACCTAAAATCAACTTAACATATAATCCAGAATTTTGCATATATTTATTATAGTGTTCTTAAGCAAAATTCTTTTTAAAGTTGAAAATAAAAATTATGATTATGAAAGAATGTAGCAGCATTTACAATTTCAAGTATAACTTGAAATTCAAAGCAGGAAAGAAAAAATACACATTAAAATTGCTGCGTATTAACTGAAAAAGAGAATTGAAGTATTTCTTTCTTTTTTTTTAAAAAAAAAAAAAAAAAAAAAAAACAGGAAAAAAATTTAAAATTGCTACAAATTTTTTTGTTGTTAACCTCTTAATGGAGAGTGATGAGTGCTGTATTTTAGTACCCTTATTAACAAATTTTTTCCATTTCGAGCACATTTGCAGTATTCCATAACATATCGTTTTTTTAAAAAAAAAATAAATAAAATAAAAAAACGTCAGAGCCCAGGTGCAAATAGAGACAAGAAGCTTGATAATTTTGTTGATAAATATTTTCAAAATGCAAGCAAGTCACGTTACCTTAGAGTTTTATAGCAAATCGCTTACGTTTTAGTTCACGTTTCTATTTTTCACAACGGTGAACAAATTTTGTGTTCCACTATTCTTGCACATACTCTAGAAGCATAGCTAAATTTTGTGTTTTGAAGAATTGTATTTTTCCTCCGTTCCTATGTTTCAATTTCAAAACATCACATGCATGTGTTTTTATATTGCCACCAGTATCTACGTGTGGAAATTATATCGAGAAGTTTAGTTGTTGAGCACACAATCTATCACAAATTGGTAAGAAGCTATTCAGGAAGACAAAAAATTAGATTACATTACCTCACCCTATGGTAATAACGTATCTAGTAAAAAAAAACATTATTCTGGTAATAAAAACCGAAATGTTTGGTATTTAAACCATTCATTTGGTAAATCTTCCGTTCATATGGTAAAGTAAATATTAATTTTGTTGCTATCCTTTAAAGGAGAGAAATGTTATGCTCTATGAATATACTTTCATTTAATGTATTATGGTAATATTTTAATTTAGATTGTGGGGAATTATATTTACGAACTATGTCCACTTTCATCTATCAAAAGGTACCTCAGGATAGAATCGAGTTAACATGTCTTATATACTAGTGATTTGGTATTTAATATTTGTAGTGGTAGTTACGCCACATTACTCCCCTTCCAGAATTTTATCTGTGATAGAATTCGATGAACGGATTCCACTAGTTGAGTCATGTTGTTTATTTATTTATATCAAATTTTGCTCATTATATTTTCTTCATTTTTTTTTTGNTGTTTAACATCAAATAAATTACAAGAAAATGCAGCCAATTCCGAGCAAAATGTTAAAATGTCTAGATTTGGCAGAAAAATAAAAAAGCCTGTTCGCTTTTTAGAACAAAACTGTATTAATTAGATACATATACATTTATTTTATATATATATTTTTTATTGCATTGAAACTAGAATGGTATAATTTGTATATATGTTATATTAATATCTTGTATATATGTTTTCGTATTATGATGAGTCATTATGTAGTATAATTTTTGAACTGTATATATGCTGTTATATTATCATTATATGACAAATTTGACATACTGCCCAAGCATCGTAACTTAGTTACTGGTGAGGGAGTATTGTAGGAACATCATATGTCACATGACTATTCATATTACTTTTATGAGAGTTGCGAATGGCAACAGATCAAAAAATAATAATAAAAAATGAGTGTTCTAAAAAATGTCTGCTGATCATTTTTATCCTGTAACTCTGTTGCGTACAACTGGTGACCCGGACGTGATTCCCCCACACGTGTAATAAACTTCTTTTTTAATAAAGAGTTATTAACAAGCAAACATCACTACTTCCATCTTTGAAATATTTTTAAAAAAAGAATCGTCGGCAGTTTCATTTATTTTAATACAGTTACATTTATAAGTTTATTATTTAAGTAATTTAAATTTTTAAATGTCTACCCTGAAAAATCTAATGCACAAATATGAACGATTATTAGGATCGAGAGCTAAAATTGCCCCCTTCAACACACTGTCCAAATTTCTGGACGCTAGCTCAACCGGTTCTGGAGTTATAAGAGAGATAGGCAGATGCACAGAAAGACCAACTTTTCATTTTATTATTATAAATGAAAAATCATGTCTTAATCGAAGTAATTTACTCTAAAATTGTATATAAGTGTTTTTCTTTAGTAATTATTATTTATCGAGACCCTTTTTAATAGATGCTGCCCTGTCTTTCAGGCTTATGACTGCGCACTCACTTGATACACTTCAATCATTAGTTCTTTATTATCAATGCAAGCAAAACAATTCTATCGGTTTCTTAGTAATACACGCAATAGTGTTTTTAATATTAAGAGGGATGGAGAAAAAGTCTTATTACATAAAATTTCGCTTCACTTTAATAGCAGCGTTTGAGATCCACTATTTTAGTGTATTTTTCAGTAATATAATTTATCTTCGCTATTTTACTCAGCTATTTTATTTGTACTGGGTTTAATGCTATATAATTTATTATAAACAGCCTAATTTTTTTTTGATAGAGTTTCTATATTTTTAGAACTTATACATAAGATATATAAAATATTAGTGACACAGAAGACCCTAAGATTTAGTTTTGAGATTGAACTATCATACAAAAATAAATTACTCAAGAGCATGAATATTTATGCGACTCCAATGCTTGTTGAAATACAATGAATTCAACATGATGTTTTGTAAGTCGAGATATACGAGTTTATTCTTAATTCTTTGTATTGAACTGAAACTCTTTCTTTTCCTAACTAAAACACGTTACTTAATATATTCTTGATACCTCTGCAACCTTTTTTCCTGGGTTTTGAAATCTTTTTCAATGTATGTAATGTAATTCTTTCTTGTAAATTCTTTATAAGAAAGAATTTACATCTGTATTCTGAAGAATTAGAAATACCATGGCGAGAAAAATTAGAGTCACAAGTAAACAAATCAGTTTTCAATTTATTTTTCTCGGTCTTAGAGTTTCAGTTACTTTTATTCTTTATGCTTTCGTCAATGGTTTTTTAAAGCAATGGTTTCTTCTAGCTCTCTTACGAAAATATTTGGAAGAATGATTTATTATTTAAAGCTTCGGAAGATTATAATGAAACAGCAACAAAATATAATGATTATGCATAAAGTTAAGATTTTTTTTACCAAAGGAAAGATATGATCAGGAACTTAATTGCTTGATGCAAATATTTCTTATTTAAAATGTACTATATTAATATATTAAGTTTAGCGGAATTTGATTTTGATGGACTGTAGAACGACATACATGCATTTTTACTAGAAGTTTAACAGTTAATAATTCTTGAACTAACAATCGGTCCGTACTTTTTTTATTCCAACGGACTCCTTGTACACTTTTATACATACTTCCGTAATTTCAAATTTCTAAGTGATGCAGATTTTGAGCAGGAAAACAAAATGTTACGCAAAGCAAAAAAAAAGAGAGAAGAAAATTTATAATAAAATACTTAAGTGTGCAATAAACTTCAAACAAATTGAAATAAACAATAAACTTTATGTTAAATTCATAAATAAATATAGCTCTTTCCGCATGCAACTCCGCAGTTGTATTCCTGGCGCCTGTAGCTCGGCCCGTATGCAATTCTTTCAAACAAATTTAGCAATTAATCATTCTAGAACACTTTATCAAGCGCAATTTTTTTTCCATTGTAATTCCTGTACACGTTTCTACTCATCTTAGTAATTTCATGTTTCTAAGCCTTATACTTTTTACCCAGCAAAATGTAACGTCAAGTTGATTATCCAAAACAGCGACGTCCAACCTTACTATTTTTATTATGGAGATGTCTTTAATTGAAGAATTATGTTCCAAAACTTTTCAATTCGATATATGACAAAATATTCAAAATATTGAGATTAACATTTCCATCAAATATTTCACTACACTTCTGATTATACAAAGGATACAAGCTGACAAGCATCCCGACAAAGCTAAAGAAATGATAGCGAAATTTCTAACGAATCATTTGAAAGTTCATCTCTTTTTTCTACCAATTACTAAAAAAAAGCGATTTATGTTAGTAACAGCTATTTCAGTTCTTTGTTAGGGTGTTTTTGCTTTTAAGATATTAAATTGAAAAAGTATAGGAGTGAGCTTTCAAATATTAATATCATTTTTTTAGTTTTGTCGAGACCCTGGCCAGCTTGTATGGCGACTATATTTATCAGACAATGGTTAACATCTCTCCCTTTTTATTTTGACAATAAAAAAACCAATTCCATCTAGAAAAAGGCATGTTTATTCAAAAGTCCCTTTTTTCTGATATTACTTTCTTGGAGAATGTCTGCATGAATTAATTAGTATGGTTAAAATTAGAGCCTAGTATTAGTTGTAATGAGTGTTTCATAGTAATTTAAAAATCCAATCACTAGATCAAAAGTTATTAAGATGTAATGTTCTAATCAATATTTGGTGAATTGTGCACGGCTGCAACCATAAAGAATATTAATCTTTCTAAACTTAAAATAGGATATTCGTCGTTTTGAGTATTTTATATTTCTTTTTTATTTTCACATTAATACCTAAAATCAAATTAACATATAATCCAGAATTTTGCATATATTTATTATAGTGTTCTTAAGCAAAATTCTTTTTAAAGATGAAAATAAAAATTATGATTATAAAAGAATGAAGCAGCATTTACAATTTCAAGTAAAACTTGAAATTCAAAACAGGAAAGAAAAAAGACACATTAAAATTGCTGCGTAATAACTGAAAAAGAGAATTGAAGAATTTCTTTTTTTTTTTAAAAAAAAGCAAGAAAAAAATTTAAAATTGCTAAAAAATTTTTTGTTGTTAACCTCTTAATGGAGAGTGATGAGTGATGTATTTTAGTACTCTTATCAACAAATTTTTTCCATTTCGAGCACATTTGCAGTATTCCATAACATTTCATCGTTTTTTTTTTTAAAAAAAGAAATAAAATAAAAAAAACGTCAGAGCCCAGGTGCAAATAGAGACAAGAAACTTGATAATTTTGTTGATAAAATTTTTCAAAATGCGAGCAAGTCACGTTACCTTAGAATTTTATAGCAAATCGCTTACGTTTTAGTTCACGTTTCTATTTTTCACAACGGTGAACAAATTTTGTGTTCCACTATTCTTGCACATACGCTAGAAGCATAGCTAAGTTTTATGTTTTGAAGAATTGTATTTTTCCTCCGTTCCTATGTTTCAATTTCAAAACATCACATGCTTGTGTTTTTATATTCCCACCATTATCTACGTGTGGAAATTATATCGAGAAGTTTAGTTGTTGAGCACACAATCTGTCACAAATTGGTAAGAAGCTATTCAGGAAGACAAAAAATTCGATGACATTACCTCACCCTATGGTAATAACATATCTAGTAAAAAAAAACATTATTCTGGTGATAAAAACCGAAATGTTTGGTATTTAAACCATTCATTTGGTAAATCTTCCGTTCATGTGGTAAAGTAAATATTAATTTTGTTGCTATCCTTTAAAGGAGAGAAATGTTATGTTCTATGAATATACTTTCCTTTAATGTATTATGGTAATATTTTAATTTAGATTGTGGGGAATTATATTTACGGACTATGTCAACCTTCATCTATCAAAAGGTACCTCAGGATAGAATCGAGTTAACATGTCTTATATACTAGTGATTTGGTATTTAATATTTGTAGTGGTAGTTATGCCTCAAAATACTATACATTTAAGAGCAGTGAAAAGTTTCCATGGCACACAATTTCGATACTTAAGTTTAGGTTCATAGTAGTTTTTCTTTCTTTCTTTCTTAAAATTGTTAGTTTTTTTGTTCCGCAGCCAATAATGTATTAATATTTCATTAATTTGAATAACTTTAAATAAAATTATTAATCAATATTTTAGATTTACTTTATTACAGGTTGTTCACGCAAGGGTTCCTTTCATAATTTTCGTTCTCCTCCATTTTCTCAAAAAGTAACAAGGCTTGCACTATCAAACTGGTAAAATTATTTCTGAAAATCGGGATATAAATTTCTAGAACAGTGATTCTCAGCCTTTTTTTTTTTTTGTGGCGGCACACTTTTAACGATTTCGAAATTTGACGGCACAAAATGAAAAAAATTAGTTTAAAAGTTGTTTACTTACCTATAATACACTGTGTTAAATAGTTTGTGATAATAATTTTGAATGAGAAATAAAATAATATGTACTACAAAAGCACGTTTATTAAGGGATTAATTATTTAAACCGACTAATTTTTTGCTAGTTAGTAACAGCTATTTATTTTTTTGCTGGTTATTAATTGTTAGCTTGTTTTCTATAGTTATTGTATGTTCGTTTTTTTTTACATTAATTCTTATTTTTTTGTGATTTCTTATAAACTAATATTTTTGCTAATTATTAATTGTTAGCTTATTTTTTGTTAGTTATCCTTTGTTAATTTGTTTTCATAACTATTTATTGCTTAGCTTACTTCAATGATTAGTTTTTATTTCCGTTTGAAAGTTAATATTTAGCTTGCTTTCCTTTGTTTATTAATAATTTTAATAGTCATTAAATTTCCTACCTATAATTTCAATATTTTTTAAGGTTGTCAAATGCAATTTAAACACTTCCTTCTTATTCTAACTTATTTTAAGATTGTCTGAGACAAGAGAATCACCGACAAAGATGTTTACGCGGTGAAAGTATGGAAAAATTATAAAAAGTATATATAAAAAGCATTATAATTCTAATTGCATCATTTCCAATATTTGGCGGCACATTTTAAGAATTTGGCGGCACACAAAAGTGCCGCGGCACAGTGGTTGAGAATCACTGTTCTTGAAGAATCCTTATAATAAATGCTATAGGAAACTATCCGTCTGACATTCTCTTGTCAGTATACACAGAAAAAGAAATTCCGGTAAAATTACCGTACTGCATGGTAATGACTTTTCTGGCAAAAAAAGAACCATAATTCCGGTTAAAAAAAATCCAAAATATATGGTATTTAAATCTTACATTTGATAGTTTTTCCATTCGCATGATAACGGTTTACCGGATATTCTAATTTTCAAAATTATAGTTCTTATTACCTCACATTTAGTAAGTTGACATGCAAGACTGAAAAATAATATTTAATCGAATAAATGGCATATTTGCCACGAAGGGATTATGATAAAATTACTAAGCTTAACAAATCTTACCACATATTATAAAATTATAGTTTAGTGTTAAATTTACCAAAAATCATTACCAAATCGCTTCGGTAAAAAATAAAGAATTGCAGTGTTCCCATATAGAAAGAAATAAGGTAAATTTCTCCGTATTCTGATAGTTTTGACCTGTTTTTTTTTCTCTATGTAGTTTTTAAATATGTTCGAAGTATACTTAAGAATGAAATTTTTCCAACTAAATTAACTGTCACAAATTTTCTGATCCCTTGTTCATGATGATAACGATTTTCTACATTATTGATACGTAAAATTTAGTTGGCATAAAAAGGATAAAAAATACCCTTATTTTTAAGTAGATAAATATTGACACATGATAGAAAAGATTTTCTGATATCAAATCACTAGATTATTAATCTATTTCCTAAGAAGCACCCAACCAGATTATTTTACTCTACTTGTGTTACAGACAATTATATTAAAATAAGGGTAATTTCCTTTCTTTAAGTCTCATACTAAAATTGATTACCTATAAATAGTAAATGAGTACTTAAAAGTGTCATTTCTTCTTATTATAAGAAAAGCAAATATACAGGCCAGAAGAAATATCTTGGATTATGTTTCAAGAATAATTCTTAGTGCAACATTACACTAATTCCTTTTAAAAGGTATTACTGTTTTTCGACCAGAAAATATCCTTAACAACGTAATAGAGTCTGCAATCTTACCTTAATAAATCAATCATGTTGTTAACTAACTTCGAAAATTCACTAAATTACTTAAAAGGTTTTTATTTATGATCTACTATCTGATCAACTACCTGAATATCCGATCGTAGTATGAGCTGAAAAAAAGTAAAAGAAAAAACATAATCAGCATTAATGTACTCTATATACAGTATGAAATTATATACAAAACTTAAAGACTTATTTCGACACGATAAATGAAGCTATATATATA
>NC_092210.1:72824075-72873308 GCF_043381705.1 Parasteatoda tepidariorum | reverse complement strand
ATATATATATATATCAAAATTAATATGCATAAATTATCAAAATTAATTACACATCATTGACTTCAAAAAGCGTGTAGAGGTTTCTTACAGTTTTTCAATACGAAAAGATAATGTTTCATTATTAATTTTGAAATTGAAACCTAGCTTACTTTTTATATCAGTAACAAACTATTACTAAAATTAATTAATTTAAATTGGCATCAATAAGAAAGTATGGTGATTTTTTTACCTTTTTTAGACGAGAAAATACAATTTATTTACTAGTTTTGCCTTTTAGTACGTATATAGCTTAAATTTCTACTTCATTTTTTATTGATTTTAGAACTTTTAGTTTCAGAAACTTTTTGTTCAGAACTTTTTGATTTTATTTTTGAACTTTTTGAAAACACGTTTTCAAAGTACAAACAAAATAAACAGGCGGTTTAAGACAACTTAAGGAATACTAATTCGATGACGTACACCACACATGCCATTCATTTTGATTATTGAGATTATCTTGCATAATGTATAAAAATAATTAAACATTAAAGAAAGAGAGAATTTTTTTTCGTTTAAACGCAGATGTAAGCTCACAAATATCACTGATATTATCTTTAAACATTTGAAAAATTAAATCCATCGACAGCTTATATTAACAACGGCTAATGCTAAACTAATCAGAAAAAAATTGCTTTTTTAAATGTCTCTCCCAGACGAATTTTAGTACATTGACTGAAAATTGTCTCTTGAACCTGTGATTCAAATTTCAGGACGATAGTACAAACTTTTCTGAAATTATAAAAGAGACAGACGCTTACACAGACAATTGTTTCTAATTTTTCTTTTCCTTTTTGAAATATAATAAAAAGTCAACATTTCTTTTATCTCATAAATAAAAGTCATCATTTCTTTTTACAGGGTTGTAATAGGTAATATAAGTAATGATTATGGTATTAAATTGAGGTGTAACGAATTGAGATTTTATAAAACCTCTTTGTTGTTTAATGTATTGACTAATAAGAGATGCGTGAAAAGTTGCATCTCTAATTATCCAAATTCGAGGTGAGGGATGTTAACCCGTTATCAATATGCTTAATGATTAAAAATTCCTCGTTCAGTTCTTAAATTTAGGTTGAAAATAGAAAAGTGCTGATTCCATGCTCTGAAACACACATTTTGACCTGATTTCATAATAAAACGTTCACCGACAATCTCCATTTTTGCAAACGCATTACCCCACTAATGTTGCTAATTCTCAAGTGATAATATTCAATATGCACTAGAGTCACAAGAATATTAATCAATAAATACGGATGTAAAAAAATCCCTTTTGAACTCTTTTTCGAAAACGAATGCTCGAAATATTTGCTCTTCTAGAGATACTGACCCATTCGTAAAATAACTGAACAGCAAAATAAATATAGATTTGTAATAATACTTTTAATAGTTAGAGTTCTTGAAATTCTTACCCGTTGGGGAGTTCTTCAAAAATGTTCTGCCCCGTGATGCTGCCTTTCTGGTAAAGTGGTAAACTTAAGAATAAAAGAATTTAATTCCTTGCGGCATTTCAGAACAAAATCTTTTAGAAATGTTCGAAAATCAAAGCAAATTGTCGTAACACTTGACGTTTTCAACAGTTCTACAAATATACCCAATTTAAAAAACGTGAAGTTTTGTGAAAATTTTTTGTAAAACTGATTTAAGGATCTCTTAATGATTTTAAGATTTTGAACGTTCGTTTTTGCCATGAATGGTTTTTTTCAATGAATTAAAAATGTTGATCGAACTCACGGCTTTTAACTTATTCGAATTTTTATGTATTAACCTGTTCTATGTAGATACATAAATATTTTTACATGTGTTACAATGATGCTTAGTTTTATCTAGACTAGTAAAATATCCTTCCCGGTGTACTTTCTTTCACTGACTTGAATGATGTAAGAAAAAGTTTAGAAAAAAAGAAACACGTGGATTCAGAAAATTCAGGAATACTAATTTGATGACGTGGACCATAGATGCCATCCACGTTGATTATTGAGAATATCTTGCATAATGCATACACACAATTAAACATTAAAGAAAATGAGAATTTTTTTTGTTTAAATATAGCTGAAAGCTCATAAATATCACTAATATTACCTTTGAACATTTGAAAAATTAAATTTACTAAACTAATCGGAAAAATTATTTATTAGATATATCTCCCAAACAAATTGTAGTACATTAACTGAAAATTGCCTCTTGAACCTGTGACTCAAATTTCACGACAATAGTATAAACTGGTCTGAAATTATTTAAAAAACAGACGCTTACACAGACAATCTTACAATCTTTTCCTTTAATTATTGCAGATTATAAGTAGAACCAAAAAGTTTTCATCCAAATTTGTTTGCGTATTTTTGGAGCTCAGGTGAATAACATAAATAGGATGTTCGCAAAATTCTAGAACATTACATGTCTTCTAAGAAATGAAAATTTCAAACAATTCACTCATTGTTTCTGCTAGCTGTTTTAACAGCATATACATAAACAAGTAAAGATCAATTATGGAATCAATGCTTCGAATGTATTGATACTGTAATTCTGCGCAATATGGGGATTGGAAAAAAATAGCTAATAGAAAATGAAAATATCATTCGTAAAGTTATTTTTAAATGGATTTGATTCTTTAGAAATTTAAAAAAAAAGTCCAGAATGACGAAACAAAACTATTTATTAAAAGCAAGCTGATTGATCTTGAAGTAATTTCATTAAAATTTGCTGCATTTACTGAAAAGTTCACTTTTTTAGCTGGGAATATAGTACAGCAACTGAGTAGATAGTATTAATAGCTTATAAGTTATAAAGGATTTTATCATGCAAAGAACAACTTAATAGCACTTTTTATACGAAAAAATATATATATTTCTAAAATATAAAAAAATATACTTATGTTCTTAACTACTGATCTTATTGATTTTTGTTTGGTTTCATTCAAATCAGCGCATAAGAAAATGTTTTACACTTAATTTATCTAAATAGAAAATGAAAGTCTGATCCTAAAATAGGCACAGGTAAAATCAGATACTTTTAGTACATGAAACTTTTATAAGAAGCTCCAGTTGCGTGTTTGGTGTCAATCAATTTAATCTGCAGTCGGCAAGTTTAATCAGTTTAATCTGCAGTCGGCAAGTGTAAGAATCTGCAGTCGGAGATTCATTTATCAATCTGAATATCAGTAATTTTTCCCCCTATTTCGTCCGCCGTCTACAAAAATCCCCTATTGCATTTTGTTGGGTTTCCATGTGAGTCAAGCTCTAGATCTCCATAATAAATTTTAATATGATCCGGTTTTCTTTTTATGTTTCTTAAAAATGATTTTCGCTGTTAAAAATTCCTTATTACAGTAATAATTACAGTAAAATCCCTGAATGAATCTCATTAAATAAATGTTACTGTAAAAATTAAGGTATAATATTTTGCGAATGATGCACCCTAAGTGCCGGTATTTTATCACGCATTTTGATCCGGAATGCTTCGCTCTGTAATTGCCTTAGAGGCCAATATGGCCCTGTCATATGTATTTAATAAATAATTTGTTCTTTAATAAGTTTTCTGACTTCAATATCATAGTTGCTGAAGGGGACAACAACTCACTGTCCTATGTATTTAAATTATACTTTATTCTTTCATCAGTTTTCTGACTTTAGTATCAAGCTGGTTGCCTAAGAGGCCAACATTACAATGTCCTATGCAGTTAATTAATATTTTGCTCTAAGTACTAGACAGTTAGACAGATCGACTGATATCAATGTTCCATTTCCCAGTACAGACCAGTCCATTCCACTGATATCAATGTTCCATTTCCCCGTAGAGACCAGTCCATTCAACTGATATCAGTGTTCTATTTCCCCGTACAGAAAAGTCCATTCTATTGATATCAGTGTTCCATTTCCCCGTACAGATCAGTCCATTCTACTGATATCAGTGTTCCATTTCCCCGTACAGATTAGTCCATTCTACTGATATCAGTGTTCCATTTCCCCGTACAGATCAGTCCATTCTACTGATATCAGTGTTCCATTTCCCCGTACAGATCAGTTCATTCTACTGATATCAGTGTTCCATTTCCCCGTACAGACCAGTCCATTCTACTGATATCAGTGCTTCATTTCCCCGTAAAGACCAGTCCATTCCACTGATATCTGTCCATTCTACTGATTTAGACCAATACAGTGTATTGACCTACTCTACTGATATCAATATATTATGGCCAGTCCATTGTACTGATCTACTCTACTGATATCAGTGCTCCTTTCCCCTTACAGATCAATAAGTTTTTTTAATTGATTTCTATTGGTCATTTTTTGCAGGGAAGTTTTATAGGCTAGCTGAGTACTAATATTTAATTTATTTCTAATATTGCCAATTTCCATTCAAGGAATCTCAAAGCTTTTTAATAATATTTTAAGCACTATAATTCCGTATGCACTATCTAAAACAATTAAGGGATTTATCAGCTGTTAAATAGTTTGCAGAGAAGCTTATTTTTAACTTCTGATTCAGAAGGAGGAAAATGCATTGATAAGATGTTTATATAAGAACGTTAAAATGACTGCGTTGCATGTAGAAAGCTAAAGTCAACAAGTTAAGAAGCTCAAAATATGGGAAATTTTTAGAAAGGGTATTTGTAAGTGAAATGAGAATTAATGGTAACAAAATAATATGTTTCTACAATCCTCTTTAGTGCTTTGAGAAATTTTCTCTAATAAGTACTTTTAGGACCGATAAACGTATATCTCCCAACCTTTTAGGTACTCGGTTCGAAAACTCTTTAAATTTATTAATTAGAGTGATTATTGACTGGATTAAAGTTGATTAAAGGCTTTTCTAAATTCCTTCCAATCAAGAAAAATATTATTCTGAAGAATTTTAGCTTAGTTCAAAACTTCTGTTTAATTATATAAAAATTAATACATTTTATTAGGTCTTTTTTAGTTTTATAATTATAGAAATAGGTCTGTTATAGTATCTGTGGGATAGGTAGTTTTAGAAATTATGTCTTCTTTTGTTTTATAGTTGTTTTGTTTTATAGTTCTGTTTTACAGTTGTAGTTGTTACTTTGTATCCTTGTGGTTGTTTCCCCTTTATCTTTGTTTTTGTTAATATAAAATGTAAAATATAAATTTGTAAATATAAAATAAAGATCTCGAGAGAGATAAATGAAATTTTCTAAAGCAATTGATGACTGTCCTTATTTATCTCATAAAAAGTAAGCAAAGTGACAAAAAAGCCCACTGAAAACTTTTAAACAAACAGGAATTCCAAAAAAAAAAGAAAGAAAGGAAAAGCTTGTATCAAGTTCAAACAAAAATAGTGCTTTCAGCACGTCATATTTTAACTCTGATGTGTAAGCCGGAATGGCATTTGGTCCCTTACACTGCCACATCTTTTGAGATAACATTTGTTTTAAATGCTCGCCACATGACCCGTTACCATATTTGTTTACCATTGTCACATCTAAAAATATTAGATTATAATGAAAATTAAATTCACCTTAATTGGAACACAAAAGAAGAATATATTTAAACTTATTTTTGTACAAATAGAAAGCTGAAGTGAGTTTTATATCATTTTTAATGTACCATTCTGACCATTCTGCATAAGTTGCGTTAACAACATTTTATCTATTTGCTATTATTATCAATAATACTAACTAAATAAAACCTAATATGCATTT
This sequence comes from Parasteatoda tepidariorum, assembly GCF_043381705.1. Lineage (NCBI taxonomy): Eukaryota > Metazoa > Arthropoda > Arachnida > Araneae > Theridiidae > Parasteatoda > Parasteatoda tepidariorum. Next base: position 72,867,610 of record NC_092210.1, on the reverse strand, counting down.
GAAATACTTAACTAAAATCAGATTTTGCTAGAAATTCAGTTTTGGTTCATGAAGAAAAGTACAGTTTAAGAAAGAATATGATTAATATTTGATATAAATTTTGTATGGATTTTAATGTTAGTAATTTATTTTGTGATTTCAGTAAATTTACTGATTGCTCTGCACACTTTGATTGCGTTTCTAACAAACCGTACATTCGCTCCACATGGACGATCTGACTTTAATGTATGATGAAATGCAAGATTTAGCAACATAAAATCTCATTACGAAAGTTGAAAATGCTCTATTAACAAAATTGTTAGCTCGTGAAATTAAAGTTCAACTTTAATTCGTATTTATCTTTAGGTTGCTCACAGATGCATCTGCAGGAATAATATTTGTGATGATGATAGATTATTGTCTCAATTTATAGATTTTCAGTTTTAATATTTCAATTAAATCAATTAGTTTGATTATGTAATAAGGACAATAAATTTTAAGTATAATAAATTTCAAATATAACTTTTTATATTTTCGCATCGAGTTTGATCATTACTATAAGATTTATTCTAAATTATAATGAATAAGTTTTAATTATAATGTCTTCTGGTGTTAAAAATATTTTCTTCTTATATCAAATATTTATCGAAAGTACCTGAAAGAATGGTATGATATGCAGGATGCCTTTTAAATTCGGTACTCACTCTTTCATGCATTGAAAGTCGGCTTTTAGAAAATTATAATAGGGTGACTAGGTAAATCAAAGTGGATATGTGCTACAAGACAGGGATATAAGCAGATGTGGTGGGGATGAGAATATTATGGAAATTGAATTTGTGCCCAATATTCCAACTATAGTCGCGCATTGTTGAATCTATCCTGATAGTGTGCCCATAATGCCATTCATGATAACAGGCAAAAATATTGTGCTCTTTTTAATTTCTTATTTAAAAATCCGTCTGGTTTGTTTGTTGCAGCCCAGGTTGTACTTGAAAAGTATTCTTTTTTCCTTTTCTGTTTCGCTCATGGCTAACGTGATTTCTCAAGTTTTGATTTTCCTCGTTATTTTCCATTTTTCTTTTACAATCATACATTTGCTGTTTCAAATAATTTTTGTCTCCCTTATTCATGGCTTGAGAATGGACACTTATTTTTGAGTGCAAGAAACATTTTATTCCAAACATATGAAATTGGTAATGAAAGTTTAAATGTTTCGAACATTCAAAAATATGTGCCTTCTCTCAAGAATCGCCATTGAGTAATCCTCAACGTGAATTTTAAAAGGCTCCAAACATGTCAACTTTTATTACCATCTTCATACATGTTTGAAGCCAATGGAGTTTTTCGCTTCCGTTTCTTGGAATTTTTCATTTAGTAACATAGTATTGTGTGAAATTAATTATAGACTATGTAAATCAACCTTCATCCATCAAAAGGTACCTCAAGATAGAATCAAGTTAACATGTTTTATATACTAGTGAATTGGTATTACATATTTATAGTGTTAGTTACGCCACATTACTCCCCTTCCTGAATTTTATCTGTGATAGAATTCGATGAATGAATTCCACTAGTTGATTCATGCTATTTATTTATATCAATTTTGCTCATTATATATCTTTTGCTCTTAATTTGTTTTGTTTATTGACCGTAAGACTTTATTTTCTTCATCGGATTTTTTCTTTTTCTTTGAGCAGTATTTTTAACCAAATCAACTGTTTTAATGTGGACCATCCAACAATGTTGGCACGTTCATTACTGTGGGCAGTTAATTATAGACTATGTAAATCAACCTTCATCTATCAAAAGGTACCTCAAGATAGAATCAAGTTATCATGTCTTATATACTAGTGAATTGGTATTCAATATTTATAGTGGTAATTACATCACAGGTTTCTAAACAATCAAGCAGTAATTTTTTTTACCGCTAGATTTAAAAACATTTTTTAAGAATATCTCAAAATTTCGTTTACAATTGAAATTTCAACAGTCAGATGACATTGTGAAATTTCCCTTAGCAAGAATCTCCTCCAGGAATCAACGTTAATGGCCAATTATTTCGACCAAGTCACGTCACCGTCCTACTCGAAATTGCTTGGAATGTATTTTTATTTATCGACTCCAAAATTTATTCTATATATAACGTAGGATATACTTTAGGCGTACTTCGATGGAATTACCCTTTATTTATTTTTTAAATTGCTTCAAATCATTCAATAATGCCGCTATTGAGAAAATAAAATAAAAAGTTTAAATGAAAAACACGGGGGAACAAATGGTTTTTGCATTTATACAAATAGTTGATCATGCCGAATACTTTTATTCTAGAAATATCACGGCTTTGAAGTATTTTTACAATTATCTATTTTTAGGATTTGCTTTTAAACAAAATAAGGCATATCGGGACATTTTCTTGATAACAATTTCTATTAGGAAATATCTTGTAAATTGTGCTGAAGTTGAAAAATAATTTTAACCAATTTTTTATCATCTTTTTTTAAAAAGAGTAGCTTTAAAAATAAAATTGTAATTCGAAAATGCTTTGCTCATTTAAAAAACAGCTCAAACTGTTGCAGTTTTTTGAGTTGAATTAATGTGCATTTACTTTTCATAACTCAAACAAAAAAGAATAAAATAAATGAATAATCAGTAACTGCATTTTTCGAGAAGAAAGGCCAACTTAATTAATACGCTCAGTAAGACATCTTACAAAGAGTAATTAAAAAATAGTAAAATGTTCTTAATTTCTTTACATAGTTTAACAGACAGATAAATAACTATATTTCCATAGCTATTTTTTTAAAAAACTTTTAAACCATTTAGAATAAATAATTAATTTAAAGAAAAACCTAAATTAAAGTAGTAATAAAAATAAAGCAAATTAGACTATCGAAAAAAAATCAAAATTGATTCGAATTTACTATCAGAAAAATAATCAATATGGTACTATAAAGAATAAGAATTTGAAAAATGTAAAAATGTAAATTTGTTGAATAACTCACGTCACCAGGTAATTAAAAATTTTATTATTAAAAGTAAGGCGTTCATATATCAGATACAGAAATATTTTAAAACGCTTAAAAATTTTGGCTACCTATTCGACAGCTCGATATTTTCGACAACTCAATATTCCTTGCAGGAGCTTCAAGCATAAAAACGCCTTTTCATATAATCATTGATAATGTCCTAAGAGTGTGATAAAGGAAAATATACCTATTATAAAACTTATTTTATTTAAGTTTTCATTGCTAACTTATTAAAATATGTATTGTGCAAATTGATAAATATATCAGTCCAAATGTGTGCATATTTATGCATATTAATGAAATTGAAAAAAGAATCGAATGAATCATTTAAAAAAATAATAAAATAGACGCAAAACTACACTAACACAGAAACATATTCTTAAAAAACTTGACATTCGTTGAATATAGTATTTTATTCAACTATCTTTACTAAATTAATCATAAATTAGTAGATGAATTAAAAACATCGTATTTAAGGAATAAAAAATTATTAGCAATCCAATATAACAAAAAAAATTAATAAATTTTTTACGTAAGTCATGTTCCTGGTAAGTTAAGCATATTTATGTGTTAATCACATAATTTAAATACTTCTCCATTGTCACCAAATGTAAAATTAAAAAAATAAAACTAAATTTAATTTTTACCGATATCTTTAGAATAAAAATGATTGAAATTTTAGATTTCCCAATTTCACAATACGTAGATTAATATGGTATAAAAATGTATACCTCATCATTTAAAATTTTAATCTCCACTGCTAAAATTAAGAAAAAAATTATTAAAATTTGTTTTTTGAGTGAAATAATCTTTTAGTAAACGAACTTCGTAAAAGGGTGCAATTTTTCAAAATTGTGCAATTTGTTTTAAGCATATACCCAAAATCGCAAAGAGTTAAAATATCATTAAAGGGGACTAATTTTCAATCGCTCTTCCAACTAAACTATTAGGACCATAATTTAACGGCTACCCTCCCCCATACACACGACAGAAATTCTTATATATGTATAAAAAAATATGTTGCGGAGAAAGTACGCTTTTGTGTCTGATTTCGTAACTTAAAATATCACTTGCACTAATTACTTAGCATATTTAAGGTCACACCCTGGAATCAGTAAGAATGGAACTTAGTGCATCGTANATCTCCTCCAGGAATCAACGTTAATGGCCAATTATTTCGACCAAGTTACGTCACCGTCCTACTCGAAATTTCTTGGAATGTATTTTTATTTATCGGCTACAAAATTTATTCTATATATAATGTAGGATATACTTTAGGTGTACTTCGATGGAATTACCCTTTATTTATTTTTTAAATTGCTTCAAATCATTCAAGCTGTATAATTATAGTCCAGAGTATGATGGTAAACGGGTATTTCCTAAGCTTTTCTTTATCTATAATGCCGCCATTAACAAAATAAAATAAAAAGTTTAAATTAAAAACACGGGGGAACAAATGTTTTTTGCACTTATACAAATACTTGATCATGCCGAATACTTTTATTCTAAAAATATCACGGCTTTGAAATATTTTTACAATTATCTATTTTTAGAATTTGCTTTTAAACAAATTAAGGCATATCGGGAAATTTTCTTGATAACAATTTCTGTTAGGAAAAATCGTGTAAATCGTGCTGAAGTTGAAAAATAATTTTAACCAATTTTTTATCACCATTTTTAAAAAGAGTAGCTGTCTTCAAGTTAGTGGTGGAATAAGCTTGAACATCAAAATAAAATTGTAATTCAATGAATGAAAATGTTTTGTTCATTTAAAAAACAGCTCAAAATGCTTTAGTTTTATGAGTTGAACTAATGTGCATTTACTTTTCATAACTCAAACAAAAAAGAATAAAATAAATGAATAATCAGTAAGTGAATTTTTCGAGAAGAAAGGCCAACTTAATTAAAACGCTCAGTCAGACATCTTGCAAAGAGTAATTAAAAAATAGTAAAATGTTCTTAATTTCTTAACATAGTTAAACAAACAGATAAATAACTATATTTCCATAACTATTTTCTTTTAAAAACTTTAAAACCATTTAGAATGAATAATTAATTTAAAGAAAAACCTAAATTAAAGTAGTAATAAAAATAAAGCAAATTAGACTATTGAAAAAAATTCAAAATCGATTCGAATTTACTATCAGAAAAATAATCAATATGGTACTATGAAGAACAAGAATTTGAAAAATGTAAATTTGTTGCATAACTCACGTGACCAGGTAATTAAAAATTTTATTATTAAAAGTAAGGCGTTCATATATCAGATACAGAAATATTTTAAAACGCTTAAAAATTTTGGCTACCTATTCGACAGCTCGATATATTCGACAACTCAATATTCCTTGTAGCAGCTTCAAGCATAAAAACGCCTTTTCATATAATCATTGATAATGTCCCAAGAGTGTAATGAAAGAAAATATACTCATTATAAAACTTATTTTATTTAAGTTTTCATTGCTAACTTATTAAAATATCTATTGTGCTAATTAATAAATATATCATTCCAATAGTGTGCATATTTATGCATATTAATGAAAATGAAAGAAGTATCGCATGAATCATTTAAAAAAAATAATAAAGTAGACGTAAAACTACATTAACACAGAAACATATTTTTAAAAAACTTGACACTCGTTGAATATAGTATTTTATTCAACTATCTTTACTAAATTAAGCATAAATTAGCAGACGAATTAAAAACATTGCATTTTAGGAATAAAAAATTATTAACAATGCAATATGACAAAAAAATATTAATAAATTTTTTATGTATGATATGTTCCTGGTAAGTTAATCATATTTATGTATTAATCACCTAATTTAAATATTTCTCCATTGTCACCAAATTAAAATTTTAAAAATAATTAATTTTAATATTTACCGACATCTTTAGAATAAAAATTATTGAAATTTTAGATTTCCCAATTTCACAATGCGTAGATTAATATGGTATAAAAATGTATACCTCATAAATTAAAATTTTAAACTCCACTGCTAAAATTTAAAAAAAAAATATTAAAAGTTGTTTTTTGAGTGAAATAATCTTTTAGTAAACGAATTTTGTAAAAAGGGCAATTTTTTTAAATTGCACAATTTGTTTTACAGAAATATCCAAAATTGCAAGGAGTTAAAATATCATTAAAGGGGACAAATTTTCAATCGCTCTTCCAACTAAACTATTAGGACCATAATTTAACGGCTACCCTCCCCCATACACACGACAGAAATTCTTATATATGTATAAAAAAATATGTTGCGGAGAAAGTACGCTTTTGTGTCTGATTTCGTAACTTAAAATATCACTTGCACTAATTACTTAGCATATTTAAGGTCACACCCTGGAATCAGTAAGAATGGAACTTAGTGCATCGTAATCCAATCATTAGAGCAAAAGTTATTCTGAGTGATATCTCCTTTTATTTGTGCACTGTTTAACAAATAAAACTGGAAAAAATTTCGAGAAGAAAACGAGCAATTTTATTTTAATCACGTTAAGTTTTGTAAGTTATTTAAAATTTTGTATTGCTTAATTCTAAAAAGAAAAAAATGAATTAAAAATCACATCTTCTTAATTATTAAACACAGTTCGAGATTTTATTATTAATAAGTTTAAAACCATATGCCCAATTTCAACTGCAATGAGAAGTATTAAATTCAGGATCCCCAGATATTAACCAGGCCGAAAAAAGCAGAACGGTATAATTTCAGGGCTTAAACTATTTATAAAAAACCGCTGGAAAAAAACCGCTTCTTATAAGAACTAAAATTTTTAAAAAACTGTAATAACATAAAATTGGCATAAAATTGTTAATTGCGTACTACATTGATGTGATTTCATGAATAATTAGAAGCGGCAACTTAGTGCTTTCGAAATAGTTTAAAGCAACAGGTTTAACCTTATACAAGCGTTATAACTAGAGCCCGGACTTTGGTGACCTAAAAAATCTCAATTAATGCCCTTAAAAAGTGCAAAAAATGTCCTTAAAATGCGAAAATTGTGCTAAAAATGCCTTATGACATGACTTAAATAAAGTAAAAATATTAAACTAAAGCAATGTTTTACTCTTTAAAATTATTATGGGTCATTTCAAAAAATATAAAGCAATGAAATACTTGTTCTACGTTCATTAAAGTTTGAAAAATATGTTTTATATCCTAAAATAACAAGAAAAAGGAAAATATATTGACTCCAAAACATTTTCATTTTGTATAGAAACTTTAATGAATATAACAACTTCCATCTCATAATATTACTAAATATCAGAATTGCATTGGATTATTAAATGTTTTTTTGATATTTTGAAATGTAAACGAGAGTCTCTTGTCTGAAAGTAAATTTTTATACCTCGAGAAGCTTCTTTCAACGTCTACTGATGTTATTGGTGCGTACTTGAATAAGACTCACTGACAATTCTTCTTCAGTTTGAAAAGATGTTGCCTCACCTGTTAATATCCTAGAGATTTTCGTCATTGTTTGAAAGCCAGTGTAATAATAAAAAAATGATAAAAAAAAATAATAAAAATTGGAAAAAATTAACAAAAAATTTAAAAAATGCTTTAAAATGCAAAATACGCCAAAAAATTTAAAGAAAAATGCCCTATAAATCTAAAAAAAATGCTCTAAAGGACAAAAAATGTCCAAAAATGCAAAAAATGCAAATGTCATCATTATCCGGGCCTTAGTTATAACAATTAGTGATTAACTTTTTTAATGCAGCATAAGTATGTGAATATTATAAAATTAACTATACTTATCGAATATTCAGCTTTAAAAAAAAAATACTGATTATTTCAAACAAATCATGAACTCTTTCACAGAAAATGCCTAGATTATGCAAGCATAAGCTCAATTTAAAAAAAAAAATTATTAAAATCATTGTAAATCATAATTAAGGTGAATTATAAAATGATTGGAATAAAATTGAAGGGGACAATGTTGACTCGTTTTGAAGCAGGTATGGAACAATTAAATTCAAATAACATTTATCTATTTATGATATAAATACCCTTGAGAGAATTAAAATTTCTAAAATAACATATTTTACTAATATTATTTAACTTAATAGTTAAGAATAAAATAAATTTAAGTGCATTTACGTTAATTCTGAATAATTAAACATAGAATATTTAAAAAAAATTCAATAAAAGCAGCCTTTTTAAAAGAAAAATCGGCCGGTGAGGCCTTTTCCAGAAAAAAATCGGCTTTCTTACAATTCTGATTAAATTACCAAAGATTCTTAAAACGCCCTTAAATCTCTAAAAGTAATTAAACTGGGGCTCTTCCGTATTCTTAGAAAAGGAAATAGCTAGAAAGTATACGAAAAATTATGACAGAAAGAGTAGTATAGCATTATTTTCAAAAATAGCATGGCTTTGACGTCAGTAAGAATTCGAGAGACTCTTGTGTCTATTTCTGAAAAATTATTCCTTGTAATTGTGCCATACAATGAATTCAAGATAATTAGCTAAAAATGCACGCGTATAATATGTCTTATTTCCAATCACTTAAAAATTTCATAGAATGATGCAAAATATAACTGCATAAGTTTCAACAACTTACGTCTCTTCGTATTTCAAAAAGATCTTATAATAAATGTAACTGAGAACACGTTCTTAAATTAATCTGAAAAATTTCCAAGAAATACTTATTTTTCCTTTCTATTTTAGAACCAATGCTTATATTTAACACTAGAACGTCTGGGATTTCGATTACCGTGAGATCTTCGGTGCCGTTTCGACACCTCTATATAAAATATGTAAAATAATTGTAATAACTAAATAATTTTAGAACTACTGTTCAGTAGGACTTAATTTTAAGACTTTTTCATATTATTTCATGTAATTATCATATATTATGACCCTTTATATCATAAACAGTAACAAAACAAATTACTTAATCTCGTAAAATGAAATAAAACTGTGGTATTCATAATTATTAGTATTATAAGCAAAGCAGTAATACAGGGTGTTCTAAAATTATCTTTACAACTTCAAAAATTCATAACTTCGAACATAAACAAGATATTTATATTCTGTCTTTTGCATGTATTACTGCAACTAATAAAGTTTTTTTTTCAATAGGCTGAAAAGTTATAAGTGAGGATGTGGACACCACAACAGAAAGCTCAATGCGTCTCATGGTTCATAGAGACGAAATCAGATACACAGGTTCAAAGGAACTTCAGGACAAATTTCCAAAGAGACCCACCATCCAGACCCTCCATCCGTGCATGGCACACAAGCTTCATGAGCACCGGATCAGTATTGCATAAAAGTGGAGCCGGACGACCCAGCACAAGTCCAGAAAATGTGGAGCGAATACGACCATGAGACGCATTGAGCTTTCTGTTGTGGTGTCCACATCCTCACTTATAACTTTTCAGCCTATTGTAAAAAAAACTTTATTAGTTGCAGTAATACATGCAAAAGACAGAATATAAATATCTTGTTTATGTTCGAAGTCATGAATTTTTGAAGTTGTAAAGACAATTTTGGAACACCCTGTATTTGTTACTCGTATATTTATCGCTTTTATGCATTATGTTTTTTTACATACTTTATTTTCATTGGATACAGTGATATTCAAATTTTCCTGCACATTTTCCACACAGCATTTTCATGCAAGAGACGCACTTTTAGGGTACAAGGTTCGAAATTCGAAAAAAAAAAAAATTATGAGCAGAGTAGCAAATGCAAAGCAGTTAGACATGAAAATTTTAGCGTAATTCATTTCCTCTGTGAACCCAATGACTCTGCATTCGAGGTTAAACAAATGTGCTATAGTACTTTGGGAAGTTTGTTTTAGTAATGGTATCTACTTTTGAACTACTACTTGTGAACTAGCTTTTGTTGAACGACAGCTATTTATGATGATAAATTTACTTTGGTATCGAAACGACACCAGCTGCCTTTTCTAAGAATATTTAATTGTAAAATCTCTCAGAATTAACCTAAAACCACAAAACTTTTTCTGTGTAATAATCGTGGAAAATAATTAAAAGTCACGAAAAGTCTTCGAATTTTCTGAAAAAATACGACAAAAAGAACAAACTAAACAGATTCCGGTGTCCAATCGATATCGATTGACGTTCTAGTGTTAACATACATACTTTTCGATTTATTCGAACAATTACAATGCATGTGGTCAAATTTTTTTTGACTTTCCTTTTCACTGTTAAAGTTTTTTTCATTTAAATTTTTTTTACTTATTTGTATTCTGAAAATGCATATTTTCATACACATTAGAATCAAGTTTTGGCTTCATTGCTTCATTTTGGTAATTAATCAGGTAATGTAGTCAGTGTTTTTTAAGAAATGTTTCAATTTGCCTAATAGATACGATTCACGCCAAGCGATATTTTGCTCCAAATATTCTGCAAATGTCGCTAAAATCATACGCATGTGTGACAAAATTGGCGCTTTGAAATGTGTTTAGAAGTTGCAAAATAGTAACGATAAATAGTAACGATAATTTCATTGTTCTATGCGTAGGTTAGGTTTAATTTTTTTTCCTGAAATATAATAACTGAAAGTTTCTGGTATAAAATGTTTTTAATTTAAATATTGATATCTTAAATTTACAAGTTGAGCTGCTCTTTGCATTCTAGTACTGGCAGTATAATTGTTCATCATTAAAACAAGATGTTTTGGTCTCGTAGAATTGACCTTATTTTAAATTTTATAATTTTTCGATAATTTTTTAACATAATATTCTATTAGTTCTCACTTTCTGTGTTTTTCTCATTTATTTATTTGGTCCTAAAAATTTAATCTGTATGTTGAATCTTTTTACTAATATTATTTTAGCCTTTTTTCACTTAATTATAATAAATACTAATCTTCAATCATTATGTGGTAATGAAGCTCAGTGGTTTTTAGGTAGCAATTAACATTTTTGATGAGTACCATAACATGAATAATGCAATTATTAAGTATTATTTTTTGTCTCATGTTTGTCTTTCATGTTAAATTTCTGGACCACTAATTGAACACCTAGGTTATATACCATTACATTTTCATTGCTGGTGTGAACATAATAATAAGCGGTATTAAACTTGTTACCCCTTCAAATGACGAGAAAGTCCCTCCAAATAAAATAAATTACCAGTTTAAAAATTAACTTATTAAATAATTTTTGCTTTTGAAAATTAAGTAAAGGAAAATGAGTTAAGGGAAATTATCCAAGGAATATCCAAGCTACGTTCATTAAAATTGGTCAATTAAATACTATAGCCTAATAAATTGCTAAGACATAATTAAATGTAAATAAAAACGCAAAAAAATTAGGAACATTAAAAAACAATTTCATTTTTATGATTTGAATGTTTGACACATTATATAATTCAATTAAAAAAATGCATTTCTGATCTGTAACATTTTTAAGCGCTTTTCGTTGAATTTAAAAATATTAACAACTTTCAAATGAAGAAACGTTGAAACAAATATAAAAGAGAAAATGTCTTCAAGAACTGCATTTTAACTTTGTTACAGAAATGTACATGCAACCATAACGTATCGATTAATAGATATTAATAAAGTTTATGAAACAATAAAGGCTAATTATTGGAGAACTAGTGGTAGTGAATGTTCCAAGACAGGGTGCTAACTAAATTGGGCATTAAGTGAATAATCGAAACACACTCGCTGAGGAGCTTAATGTGCCGAAGTGCTATCTTATTATGTTGAATTATGATTACAATTTGTATATGCGGAGCATAATAAAAATGCTGCTCCTTCATTTCCTAATGAAAGTGACGGAGCCTCTGGGAATTAGTTATTAACTCATCCTTAATAGAGTAACTTAGAACAAAATATTTCCTTTTGATTCAAACTATCCTAAACTTAATGGAATTTCAGCAAATCAAACATAATAAATATATGGATTAGTTTCAAAAAACTTGCACATCTTATGCCCTATGACTTTAAGTAATTTTGAAATAACTGAAATAAAATTTGAATTTGCATTTTTAAGTATTTAAGTTAGCTTAATATACGTTTTCAGTAAATGTAGTTGTGTAGAAATATTCCAATTGCAATCCTTGAAGGTGTTTGGAACAAGAAGTTTACTTTTAAAGAATATATAACATAATTAATTTATAAATTTAAAAAAAATTAAAAACTTCGAAAAAAATTTTTTTTTGAAGAAAATGTTTAAAAAATTTGCGAAAAAAGGAAACAATCTTGTTCCAACAATTTTATTACAAATACTGGTATTTTTTCCCCAAACAAAGTAACGCAAAAAGTATAAGTACGTAGAGCGCCGATTATCCGAAATGCTCGGGACCGAACATGGTTCGGATAATGAAAAGTTCGGATAGTTGGAAAGTTGTTTAAAATCTAGTGTAAATAATTATTATTTATGCATTAACTTCCCTTCGCACCTTTTGTAGGCTTAGGACTGGCAGTACTATCTAAAATAGCTATGGCGTGTTTAATATATTTTTCCTTTTTCAATTTTTAAATATTTTTAATTACATTTTTTTTAAAATTTTTTTCTTCATTTTGAATTATTTTTATCATATTTCAGTTTTTTATAATTTTTTTGTCAATTACTGATTTTAAAACATTTTTCATTATTTTTCATTGCAAAAGAAATCCAGCAAAGATCTCGTTTCAAAGAAGACGCGTATTTTTAGCAGCCATTTATCCCTTATCGTTTTTTTAGCAGCCATTTATTCCTTATTCTCTTTAAATAAATTAACTGAACTGGATCAACATCATTTTGACGTTTTAGCCAATTCATTGCGAAATCTAATGGATTGCATTCTTCTATATGAGAAGGTCCACTATCTTGAACTTGATCACCTACTTCTTTCACTTCGTCTGTAGAGTTCCGATTTTCATTCAAAATTTCAGCAACAATTTCATCATTTTCATCCGAAAGTTCTACTGGTTCAGAAACTTCAGTTTCATTTTTTTTCTGCTAAGAATTTTATTCCAAGATTTAAGATTCCAAGCACTGTAATCACTAATTGTTAACCATAAGTTACAACTACCCATTCCCCAATTATAGAACTTCAGAACTTATCAATTCATAAACTCCTTCCACATTCCAACTATTGTAGACTATCAAAATGAAGCTTGTATTCTTGGAAGATAATTTTCTGTTGTAAAGGGCTAAAGGGGTATGTAGGTTTAACTGTACCACAACACATATATGCATGGCTACTATAAGAAAACTGCTAAAAAGGTTGTAAATTAAATATGGTCTTCAGATGTAAGGGGCATTATTTATTCTTCTCAATTTCGAAAAATTGTCGATTGGTTAAAAAGTATTCTGAACTTAAAAAAAAATGAATTCAGACACAGTTCGGATAATTGGACGTTCGGATAATAAAGGTTCGGATAATTGACGCTCTACTGTACTAAGTTTAAAAAGTAACAAAGTACAAGTAAAAGTTTGCACTTTTTACTTTTACTTTTGTTACAAGGAACGGATTCAAATGTATTGCCGTACATACCTCCAGCACACGACTGGTACAGAGACAAACAGGTGTTCTGAATTTTGAGGGTAACCGCAGCCTTCAAACTGCACTATCAAGACTGATTTAGCCGCAGTAGAAAGATCTTCCAAATACAATACCTTATTGAATTTCACTCCGGGTCATTAGCTCCTCTACCTGGAACTTGAGAAGAAAAATTTGAAACAAAGACCCTTACCTTGTTTTTGACTTTCCGACCTTAAACGGGACCATAAAACTATCCTATTGGCTCGATCAATTAGGTAAAATGACAACAATAAGCAATTATGCAAAATTTACTTCCAATAACAATTTTTATTAATTTACGCAACTGATTAAGATTTTTTACTTATTCTTACACATAAGATCTTACTATAGATACTGGTAAAGCAAAATAAAAATTCAAGATTTTTTACTGATGTAACACAAAATCAAATTTTAATTTTGTTTGAAGAAATTTTATTTTTTCAGTTTAACAGGTTATGAGAGAAAATCTAGCAATTCAATTGAAATTTCCTGCCTGTACTACAAAGAAAGTATAAAAATTTACGAGGATTATTCTATTTATAAGCCCAATGGAAATGCAACAAAAGATGCTGCAGTTTTTTAATCTGGAAATATCTAAATAAGTTACAGATCACAGTGTTGAATGTTATTTATTCTTCATTTATTTAGATAAGATTCTAACAAAATAGAATCCTCAATGTATGAATTTTTTTTCTCAAATTGGAAAATACTGCTAAAATTTCAGATAATAAAGTGGATACGCAATTAAAAAAATATTTCTTATTTTGGGTGAAAAAAAGATAATTTATAAAAATGTTTAGTGAATTTTGTTTGCATTATTCTTAATAAGTTCAGGATCATGGCCTTCAATTTATCTAAACGTAACTTACAGTTCGATTGTTTGGTGAATTAGAGCGAAATTCCACAATAATAAATTTTGGCAGTATTTTCTATTTAAAAAAAATGCATAGTTATTTTCTTTCAGAATCTTACCTAAATAAATGAAACTAAACAACATTCAGCCCAGTGATTAGTAACTCGTTTAGAAGTTGATAGAATAAAGAATTTAATAGTTTCTTTAATTGTATTTTTACTGTTGTATTATGGAAAATTTATGACCCATTCAAAGAAAGTCTGTATTAGTTTGCAAGATTTCTCCGTCTGTATTGCAAAGAAATAGTGCTTTATACGAGAAAAAAAATCAGTATTGTTTGACAGGATTCCTTTGTCGGTATTACAGAGAAATTTAATTTTTTACAGGAAAAGACTGAAGTAGTTAAAAATCGGACGACATGTTTGCTTACAGAGCACGAGCAGCTGGAATAAAAACTCCAACTAGACCAAACTTCTTTGTCGAATGTCTGATATACTAATGAATTTATATAAACGTTTGATAATAATAACAAATACATATGCATTAACATGAAATTTTTGACTTTGACATGTATTGAAATAAAATTTTTAACACGCTTTCGTCCTTTCGCTCATAACAACCGTTCTTTATAATGCGACTATAGGATTAAATTTTGACAGTTCTATTCCCTCACTCGTCTATGCAAACTATAGCATTATAAGCCTCAGTTGCCATCAAAAATGCAATATGAGAATCAAAGAGATAAAATCAGTTTATTAATTTTTTTGTCATCAAATCTTTGTTTTACCAAAATTAAGTAATAATCAATATTTAATCAAAATTTAAGGAATGTTTGCAGAGCATCACATACCAATATATTGTATCCAGTTGATAAGGGTTTCTGTATAGAACATGTTTTATAAATATTTGAAACGATTTTTGTTTCAGTTCTTTCTTTTTATAAAAACTAACTAACCATAAATCAGTTAATACCACACAACACTCTATAATTAAAATACACGGTAAGAAATAAATAAATATAAGCTGAATGAAAAATACCACGCTATTGTAGGTGCCTATATATTTCTTCCAAAGTAAACATGATAATGGATGTTAGACTGCAAATAGTCCTTTTAAAACATTCTCAAAGTTTTAAGGACTTGAAATTAAATTAAGTTAAAGCTGCTTCGATAATCATATTAAATAGAGTTTCGGAGCTCTTTCTCTATGTAATTACTGTAAATTCATAAGCAGATTGCGATTTCCCCGAAAATGGCTTTTCAAAACAGATTACATAGTCAACAATTGAAGTCTTTTTTAAAAGTTTCAACGTCCCTCGTGGCTATTTTAAATCTCATTTTTGATTCCAGGAATTTCGGAAATGGGAAAAATAATCCCTGAATCTTAAAAATATGTTATTAATCATCTCTTTTCACTGGAGTGCTTTTTAAGAAATTTCAATATTTGTTAAAATAAATTAAATTTTTACTCTAAAACATATATCATGGATTAGGAAAAATAAGTAATTTATTACGTTAGTTTTTAAGCAAAAATATGACAAAGCGTCTAATTTAAAAATCATTGTCTTGTTAATGTTATAAATATATTCACTGAATAGGCTAATTTAAATCCTAATAGAGATAAATTTCTTATATATTTATCAATTTACTTAGAACTTGGTTAATGGATGTATGTAACATCTGCAGTGCTAAATGCATGTAAATTGAAAGCTGCTTGTCTGTTCTGTACAACCTTCTTAAACAACCATTTGGTTATTGATAAATTTACAGATAACTGAAGCACGAGGAAGACTAATGCGAACATTAAAACATTTTATCATGAACCATTCAAGCATTTTACTCTGCAAAACAGGCCAATTTTTGGTCTTGCATACATCAATGTTTAGTTCAGTCGCGTTGAAAATTTGGATCGAAATCAGAGGACATGGGAACTTTTGGAAACATAGGAACAAACCAGCCTTTGCTGAGGACTTCTCTATGAGCTTTACCCACATCTGGATTTAACTGTGAGGAAAATCATGAAAGCCTTCTATGGTCAGCCCGACGAGGAAAGAATTTTTGTCCATGATTCCTACACTACCACTGAAAATATTTTACGCTAGTACTGTTATCGGAGGGAACTGGAAATAGAATTCGACACGACGAGACGCCTGGATCGCCTTGTGGCTTTCTTGAACAGTGCTGTTCACACACAAAAAAGCCTTTCATTAAAGAAAGAAAACTCGTTGCATGCTACCGGGAAATTTCAGTTTACTCCCGGCATTATCTAGAACATTAGATTTTTTCTCTCCTTTTTTCAGATTAGATTCTTTTCACTGTTAGATTTTTCTCGGCAAAATAGTTAAATGTCATTTTACCATATCCAAACAAAATTGTCAATTAATGATAAATAAGATGTCATTCAAACTGTTAATTGAAAGAAAACAGTTTATTAATTGCTTTAACATAATAATTTTACATTATAACCAGAATTTTATCACACCAGTTAGTCCAACTTACGGAATCCACTTAGTTCCTGGCATCTGGATACATATTATAGCCGACTTACTTCTCTGGCAGCTTCATGATCGGCAGAAAGCTAATTCGAGTCGCAGCTCTTACACCACGATATTTCCTCCTGATAAACTACAACAATTCCAATGCTCGTTACCTAACAAAACGCCGAGCTCGAATCTCAAGTTAAATTTCTTTTTTACTGATTTGAAAGTATGATAGCCGTAAATGGTAAAAAGTCTGCATAGTTTTGTCTGCATAGTCTGTATAAAAGTTTAAAGTCTGTGTAGTCTGTATGTCTGCATGTTTTTTTAACCTTACTAGTTCTAAATGGTTTCAAAACCGCAAAGGTACTAAATGTTCTTAGTCGTAAACTTTACCGTCAATTGGATAGATGGACTGCTGCTGGCTATTTTACTATAATTTTAGAACAACAATCCTAACAGTGTAGTTCTCAGATCAGCTGGCATCACGGCTAAAAATTGTAATTCTGGACATCTTTGATATCAATTGTTGTATCTTTTAAATTTTGTTCCTTTTAACAGTTGGGCTGAAAAGTTCGTAGGCTAACATAGAAAAAGATCTTTTTCGATAAAATTCCATTTTATTATTCAATATAGTTTTCTTCAAGGGCGATACAACGGTTATAGCGGTCATATAGTTTTTTGATACTATTTTTATAGTACGCCTTTTCTTTAGCCTCAAAATAGGCCTTTGTTTCGGTGATTACTTCTTCATCGGCGCAAAATTTCTTTCCAGTAAGCATTCTCTTGAGGTTTGAGAACAGGAAAAAGTCACTGGGGACCAGATCTGGGGAATACGGTGGATGCGGAAGCAATTAGAAGACCAATTCATATAATTTTGCCATCGTTTTCATTGACTTGTGACACGGTGCATTGTCTTGATGAAACAGCACTTTCTTCTTTTTCAAACGGGGCCGTTTTTCTGCAATTTTGTTGTTGTAACGCTCCAATAACGCCATGTAATAGTCACTGTTGATGGTTTTTCCCTTTTCAAGAAGTCAATGAATATTATACCATGAGCATCCCAAAATACTGACGCCATAACTTTGCCAGCTGACTGTTGCGCTTTTCTACGCTTTGGAGTTGGTTCGTCTCGTGCAGTTCACTCGGCTGACGGTTGGTTGGACTCCGTTGTGGAATTATGGAGCCATGTTTCAGCCATTGTCCCATATTGACGCATAAATTCTGGTTTATTATGATTAAACAGCTTCAAACACAGCTCAGAATCATCAATTCGTTGTTGTTTTTGTCCAATTGGGAGCTCGTGCGGCACCCACTTTGCCTAGAGCTTTCGCATACCCAAATATTCAATCACGATATGCTCAACACGTTCCTTTGATATCTCTAGAGTCTCAGATATTTTGATCAACTTCACTTTACGGTAATCTAAAATTATTTTGTGAACTTTTTTGATGTTTTCTTCGGTAATAGCCTCTTTGGGGCGACTACTGTGTACATCGTCGTCGGTGCTCATTTCACCTCGTTTAAACTTAGCAAACCACTTTTCAATGGTTGATTTTCATAGTGCACAGTCCGAATAATGTTTCCCAAGCCAAGCCTTGGCTTCAAGAGTATTTTTTTTTCGCTAGAAAGTAATGCTTTAAGAACACACGAAATTCCTTTTTATCCATTGTTTTTAAACTGACAAAAGTTTCTTCACTAAAAATACTATATCTCGCAAACTAATAGTTCGACAGCTGTCAAATTTATACACGTGTCTTATTTATACACGTGTTTAGAACTAACTAAAAATCATATGTATTTAATAATAGCAGCCCATCTATGTGTCAGCCTACGAACTTTTTAGCCCAATTGTTATATGCATTTCTTCACTGTATATGTGCATATTTTCAGGTATATGCATTATTACATGTGCATTATAACATGCATATGCACATGATTTTAATCATCTTCCTTTCTTGTGACAGGAAATCGCAATACATAGTTACGAATATTTTTCTCGGGTGGAAGTGAGTGGTGAGTGACATTTTCTTATTTTAGTGTCTCTCCAAAAAATTAGTAAAACTAACTTATAACCACTAGTTTCTACAAAATTAATTTCAACATTTTACTAACTTTTATATAACTTTGACAAACCCAATCTGAATAACATTGCATTCTATATCATACTTAATGTTCATAACTAACAATGTTTATAATCTTGATAAAAGAGTACAGTTAGTAATCTTGATAAGAGTGAGGAACAATTCATGATTCTTTTGATAAGAATAGAAGCAATTATGAAAAATTTTAATCAGGAAGAACGTGAAAACTTATTTTGTAAATGCATGTTGGTCAAAATAAAAAGATCTCATTTATTGGCATATTTTAGTTGAGTTCGTTTTTTCATGTGCAGCATCCCAAAGAATATGAATATGTCATAAACAAAATATCCCGTCAAAATTTTCAGGTAAAATCATCTATTGTTTCGACAAGTATAACCACTTTGTGATCAACTACAAAACTCAAAGAATATAATTAAAACAATGTTTCGTTTCACTTATTTCGTTAAAATATTTACTTTGGAAACTAATATTATTGTTGAATGACAAGCCTGAACTCAGAATGTACAGTCAGTTTTTTTAAAACAATCTCTTAATGTCATTTAAGCGTTTTAACTTTGAAATACTATAATTCTCCTAAAAATCAATATAGCAAACTCTTCTCTCTCGAAATCAACCAATCAGTGAAAGGCGCATTTTACTCCCCCCCTGTTATATGCGACCCATCTTCGTCAATTTCTCCTCGCATCTTGTCTTTCTCTCTCTCTTTCTCTCTGTGTTTCTCTCTCTCCCTCTTTCTCTCTCTCTTTCTCTCTCTCAATTTCTCCTCATAGCGCCTTTTTTCACTCCTCATTTTTTTTCTTTTCATCCCTTTTCTTTGAAGAGAACTAATGTAAAGCTTGTATCACAAATCAAAAAACATGAAATTTGAAATACGTGGTCAGTGATTTAGAGGTAGTTCATTGCTTTTATTCTTATATATCTAAGAAAACAGCAGCTTTTTATATAATAAAATGACTGAAGATGCATGTCAGTTTCTCAAAATCCAAAACATGATTTCTAAGTAATTTTAATTCGAGTATATAATTGTTTTTACTTTTAGCAGCACTTTGTTTCATTTAATAAATATCATATAAATCAAGAGTTCCGATCAAATTCCAATCTTATTTTTATTAGAATCACAAAATCTTTCTTATGCTATCTTTTATCTGTTAATCTTCGTTATGTCATCAAAATTGTTATTTCTCAATTTCTTTCTCCTTTCAAATTATGTCAGTCCTGTATTTATTATCAGTACACTACTTAAGAAGTTCTCTATTATTATTCTCTATTCTCTACTTATTATCAATCCTCTACTTATTATCAGTCCTCGACTTAACAATTTATCTGTCGAAGAAATTAATATAGAACAATTTCATAACAGAAATTTTGCTTTGTTTACCTCTGCGCCTGCTTAACAAACAGGAAGTTATCAAAATCAGAAAATTAGGATATTTACACTGTAAAAGATAACTGAAAGAAGAAAGATATTTTTCCTACGGAAAAAAAATTAAAAATTATAGATTTTTTCTGCTTTTTTATAGTCCAAAATTATCCAAAAATTCCTGTTCTTTTTACAGACTTTCTCTGTATATTTGATTATTTAAAGTTGTTTTCTTATAAAACAGTTTTTATTTTTTTATTTTTCATCCCAATCATAAACGGATTAAAACTACCAATAAAAATTCTAATTTTTGCCGTGAGATTTTGCTTACCGTAAGAGAACTTTAATTTTTTCAAATCATTTTCCGATTATTTTCTATGCTTGCTCTTAGTTTTCAAAGATTATTTTACGGTTTTCAGCATCATATAAATTCAACTTCATTGACAAATCGATACACTAGCTGACAATTATATGTATTTAAATATAGTTTTTTGACAAGTTAAATAGCCAGACTTTTTCCTAAGGTTAAACCACTATAATTTTAAATATTTTTACACTGAAATACTTCTTTAGTAAGTAATACTTTTAAGATAAAGACAAGTTTTTTTTTCATTATGAAACACTAAAGTTGCCGTTTCTCAGGGGTAAGAGCGTTAGCCTTCCAATTTGATTCGGGTGTGAACCCTGCATTGATTGGTCATACGAACTCAGTTCTTGGTTCGTACCGACGATAATGTTTCCAAAGTTATTTTAGAGTTTTTTCTTTGTTTCTGTTAAAATAATAGAGTTTTTTTTAAAGTGACAGAGTTTGTTGAAAAAGCAGTATTAACCTGCTTATAAGACAGCGCACGTTTTTAAATAACAATATGTTTCTGTGAAAGAGACGGTCTGTTTTAGGCTGCTGGCAGTTCTGTTCTGTAAATTTAGTGGAATTTTTTGCGTATAATAAGTGTGTGTAAGGCTTAAGGGACAATAACGAAGTTAGTTTAAAGGCTCAAATAAAAAACTAAATCCCAAACGGAAGTATGTGCGCTAAGAGGAATAATAAATAACAGTATCACAAGACTGGTGAAGGTTTTACTTGAATAATATTCGAATTCAACTTTTGTTTAAGAAAATTGAGTTTAACTTCTTTTTTATATCCGTATAGACCATTTCTGTGCTATTTTAAAATTTTTAAATCTTCAATTTCTTTCTGGTGCAGAAAGGAAGTTCACATTTCAGGAAAAATATGCAGAAACTATTTAAAATGTGGCACAACTTTATGTGGTCTTTTAATATGTTTTAATCACTCACTGCAATAAAATTACTACTTCTTTGCTATAACAGTCCTTTGAGGACAGGGTAGGAGCCTAACAATATACAGTCTTCCATTCAAGGTTATGAACTTTAGATTTTCGATTCTAACTAACTTTTTCAGGTTTCTTTCATCATCCTCTAGTCACCTTCTTCGGTCTTCTCCTTTGTCTTCTGCAGGGTTTGAATTCAGTAGGTTTTGTTTAGAAGACTCTTTCCACAGCACTATTATCATTGCAGAATATGACTAAATGCTTGTATCTTCCCATATTTATAACAGTGTCATTAACAATCTGTCCATTTTTTTTTTCAAAACTCTCGATTTATTTGTGATTTTTCAGATTCCATTATCGCTGAAAGGTCCTGAAATTTTCCCCATAATCTTCCTTTTAATGATTAACAACTGATCCTATTTTTTTCCACATTTGTCCAGGGATCACTTCCATATTAAAACTGACATTGGTGAAAAGTTTGTGTACATTATCTTTAAAATGATTTCAACGAGTGTTTTGAGGATGCTGAACTCCTTAAGGTGAGTTGCAAATGTTTTGGACAAAACATGAACTCAACATATTTTTATCAATAATGAATGTGAATAGAGTGTCAACACTTTCGAACAACTTTGGCCGATATAAGTATACTTTTCGAAATAATTTCTGAAAGTATACTTATATCGGCCAAATAGCAAAGAACGTTGTTCCAATTAAAACCAAATAATGATAGAAAGAGTTTCTATTTTTACCAGAAGAGTATTTTAGTCATAAAGAGAAGCAGTTAGCGAAAAAAAATACTTTTAGGCACAAAACTGAATTATTGTAGATTTCGTACAAACAATGAGTTAGCAAATTGAATAATGATTAAACTAGTAAACTTTTTTTTTCGTTTCCTGTTGCATGAGATTTTTTAACAGATGTCAAACACTTTCGTATCACAGATTTCATATCTGCAATCGATTTCTCACTTCAAGCTGCAGGTTTTTCTGAAATAACATTTTTACTCTGTTGTTTGTTTATATGTACATGTTTAAGAACTATATACCCAACAGGGTGTTGCTTAAGTGCTACGACAAACTTTTAGAGGATTTAGGGAATATCATCTGTGAAGTACTTTGTACAACTAAATAAGATTCTTTTCACAACACTTAAATATTTACTACAGAGAACAGTCGGCAAAGAATTCTGTTAGGTTAAAAAAACATTTCGCTAAAAAGAACGAATTGGGTATAATATTAAAAAAACACAACTACTTCCACTTAGTAGGAATAACATTTACCATGACGCAATGCTAAATTCTATGCCACTATCCACATAAATACCATTATCCACATAAATCAATTATTAATCAAAAATCGAATATCAATTACTTTTCTTTATAATGCAATAAAATCTGGCGAGCAGCTATTTAAACGATCAAACACTTCGTTTGTTTATTTGTGGCTTGAAGTTAGGCTCGCAGAAAATGCCGTTCATGGGTTAAATTTAGTAGGAATAACATAACCTGTGACGTAGGCTATAGTATACCCAATTCTAAAAGAAATAAAAATAAACAACTTAAAAAATAAAAATGCTGCTGCCAGCCATAGAATTTTTCGAAAGTTAACTTAGAAATGAACGATGTTAACAAAATGAACGATGTTAACAAAATGATGTAGAAAGCGCAACTAGATCAAAATTATACAAGCGCAACTAGATCAAAATTATGATACCTGAGCGCTTTACGTAACAATCTGGATTAAAATTACATGGGAACCAATGCTCGGAAATTCCACCATTCACCGCTAGGGGCACTTACAAATTATGAACTGTTTCTTAATGTGCTTCTAAACAGGTGGTAGTGGGAGAAGTGTCCTAGGTGGCGTGTGACTACATTTCCGATCATTGCTCCTTATGCAATTTTAATCCTGATGATGCACCCTAACTCCCCTAGAAGTTTGTCTCAACATTTAAGCGAGACCCTGTTCAGTATAACGTTTTTAAACAAGTACATATTAACAAAAAGTAGACTAAACGTGTTATTTTAGAAAAAAAAATCTGCAGCTTTAGAAGAAAAATTATTTTCAAATTTGAAATTCCCACACCCGAATTAGGCAAGACCTAGCATTTATGTAAATG
Source organism: Parasteatoda tepidariorum (assembly GCF_043381705.1). NCBI lineage: Eukaryota > Metazoa > Arthropoda > Arachnida > Araneae > Theridiidae > Parasteatoda > Parasteatoda tepidariorum. The sequence goes on along the minus strand of NC_092210.1, from coordinate 72,843,914 downwards.
CAACAAAAAATTTGCTTCGCAGTGTGTAGTCAATTAATAAGTTTTGAGAGATAAAAGCCAAGCAAAATCCTTCATGAAAAAACTTTTAGATGAAAACGTTGATTAGATTTAAGCTCATAATATTTTTCACCCAAATGAGGAAAAAGAAGACCATAAGCATATCACACGAATTCCGCTACCTGCAACTAAAAAAAAAAAAAGGTAATTCAAATATTTAAAAAGAAGTAGGGAATGCTTGATTTGCTTCTTTTCATTTCAGTAGCGAATGTCTAGCAATTAATTGCTAATTTCTAATCACAATTATGTAATAATAATTTTAATTAGCATAAAGGTACATTATCAGTAAAATAAATACTTATCAATCTATTATAACTGTACTTTACATACTTACAATGCACTAATATTCTGTAATATGTCCAATTTTAAATTATTAAAATTGGATGAATTATTTTAAATTTAGACCGATACCTCTGCTAAAATTCGATCTTAATGCTTCGAGATCCTAATCTTAAATATGCTAATTAATCTGCCGAGACGATATTTGATATTACAAAACTAGACACAAAAATGCAGTTTCTTAAATAAAACATGCATTTTTTAATTGACTCAGATTTTAATTGACTTTTAAAATAAAGGTGGGGGTAACAGAAAATGTTAAATATAATACTAATATTTTAGGCAGGAAAGCAATCGAAAGTTTACCTTGATGATATTTTAAATTTTTGTGGATTACGCTTTAGGATCATTCTTCAAAAAGTATGAACAAAATGAAAAGGAAATTTTATTTCCAATACTAGAACATTACACATTCAACATTATTTATAACATACAACAATCACAGTTCCAAATTAATTGAACTTAAAGTAGTTTTAAGAAGTGTGTTTCTATTTAGTGGCGACAGTGTGTGCAAGATTTCTGTTCTGTGTGACTTACACAGAAAAAGAGCATGGCCAAAACTAACAGAATATGGTTAAGTTTTCCAAAGACTGCAAAAACCACGATAATTTTTACCGAATCGCTTTGGTAAAAATTTTGGGGTGATAAAATGTAGTGAATGTAGCAAAATTTGGCAATTTTCATCGTGACTTTTTAGAGCATGGCATAAAACCATTCATTTGGTTACATTTAAATGGAAGTTTGGTATTTGTCAATAAATGATAGGTAATAAGAACTATAATTTTGAAGACCAGAATTTCCGGTAAGCAGGTACCATACACTGTTAAAATTTTCCTTCTAAAATTACGGTAATATAACTGGCAGCTGTCTGTAGATCCGATTAACTGTAAAGTTTATGGAAAAGAAACTCTTCCTCCTTTATGGTATTATAACCATTTACAAAAATATCGTTGTAAAACCATAAATACAAAACTATACAGTTTTTTAACCATTTACAACTAGCACTTTTTGAAAGCTTTATATTTTTTTAATTAGATGTAGAAGCTCGGCTTTTCGTAAGTTAATGGTCATTGGAAAGTGCCGGACATAGGGAATTCTTTACATGTTGAACGGAATAGAGAAAATATTGTAGTGTCAACACTAGGACTCGAACTCCAGTTCTGATGGTCATAAGATTGACAGATAAGCCCGCTCGGCTATGACATGTACGCAGTAGCGAAGGACTAAGTAGCTTCATTAGGTGGTTCTAGTTGGTGCGATAAAGTTCTGGTTGTTTAACCGTATTAGGTGAAAGCAGTTAATAAACAGTTTTTCTTAAACTTAACAGTTTGATTACCATTTTATNACTGGTCATACGAACTCAGTTCTTGGTTCGTACCGACGATAATGTTTCCAAAGTTATTTTAGAGTTTTTTCTTTGTTTCTGTTAAAATAATAGAGTTTTTTTTAAAGTGACAGAGTTTGTTGAAAAAGCAGTATTAACCTGCTTATAAGACAGCGCACGTTTTTAAATAACAATATGTTTCTGTGAAAGAGACTGTCTATTTTATGCTGCTGGCAGTTCTGTTCTGTAAATTTAGTGGAATTTTTTGCGTATAATAAGTGTGTGTAAGGCTTAAGGGACAATAACGAAGTTAGTTTAAAGGCTCAAATAAAAAACTAAATCCCAAACGGAAGTATGTGCGCTAAGAGGAATAATAAATAACAGTATCACAAGGCTGGTGAAGGTTTTACTTGAATAATATTCGAATTCAACTTTTTTTTAAAGAAAATTGAGTTTAACTTCTTTTTTATATCCGTATAGACTATTTCTGTGTTATTTTAAAATTTTTAAATCTTCAATTTCTTTCTGACGCGGAAAGGAAGTTGATATTTCAGGAAAAATATGCAGACATTATTTAAAATGTGGCACAACTTCATGTGGTCTTTTAATGTGTTTTAATCACTCACTTCAATAAAATTACTACTTCTCTTTGCTATAACTGTCCTTTGAGGACAGTTATAGTCCATTATACAGTACAATATACAGTCTTCCATTCAAGGTTATGAACTTTAGATTTTCAATTCTAACTAACTTTCTCAGGTTTCTTTCATCATCCTCTAGTCATCTTCTCCAGTCTTCTCCTTTCTCTTCTGCAGGGTTTAAATCCAGTAGGTTTTGTTTGGAAGACTATTTCCACAGCACTATTATCATTGCAGAATATGACTAAAATGCTTGTATCTTCCCATATTTATAACAGTGTCATTAACAATCTGTCCATATTTTTCAAAACTATCGATTTATTTGTGATTTTCCAGATTCCATTATCACTGAAAGGTCTTGAAATTTTCCCCATAATCTTCCCTTTAATGATTAACAAATGATCCTATTTTTTTCCATCTTTGTCCAGCGATCACTTCCATATTAAAACTGACATTGGTGAAAAGTTTGTGTACCTGCATTGCTTTAAAATGATCTCAACGAGTATTTTGAGGATGCTGAACTCCTTAAGGTGAGTTGCAAATGTTTTGGACAAAACATGAACTCAACATTGTCTTATGAATAATGAAAGTGAATAGAGTGTAACTTCACCACAAATAACTTCTGAAAGTATACTTATATCGGCCAAATAGCAAAGAACGTTGTTCCAATTAAAACCAAATAATGATAGAAAGAGTTTCTATTTTTACCAGAAGAGTATTTTAGTCATAAAAAGAAGCAGTTGGCGAAAAGAAAACTCTTAGGCACAAAACTGAATTATTGCAGATTTCGTACAAACAATGAGTTAGTAAATTGAATAATGATTAAGCTAGCGAACTTTTTTTTTCGTTTCCTGTTGCATGAGATTTTTTAACAGATGCAATTTTAATCCTGATGATGCACCCTAACTCCCCTAGAAGTTTGTCTCAACATTTAAGCGAGACCCTGTTTTGTATAACGTTTTTAAACAAGTACATATTAACAAAGAGAAACTAAACGTGTTGTTTTAGAAAAAAAATCTGCAGCTTTATCTGCAGCTTTAGAAGAAAAATTATTTTCAAATTTGAAATTCCCACACCCGAATTAGGCAAGACCTAGCATTTATGCAAATGCAACAAAAATTTTTTTTCGCAGTGTGTAGTCAATAAGTTTTGAGAGATGAAAGCCAAGCAAAATCCTTCATGAAAAAACTTTTAGATGAAAACGTTGATTAGATTTAAGCAAATAAAATTTTTCACCCAAATGAGGAAAAAGAAGACCATAAGTATATCACACGAATTCCGTTACCTGCAACTAAAAAAAAAAGGTAATTCAAATATTTAAAAAGAAGTAGGTAATGCTTGATTTGCTTCTTTTCATTTCAGTAGTGAATGTCTAGCAATTAATTGCTAATTTCTAATCACAATTATGTAATAATAATTTTAATTAGCGTGAAGGTACATTATCAGTAAAATAAATACTTATCAAGCTAGTATAACTGTACTTTGCATACTTACAATGCACTAATATTCTGTAATATGTCCAATTTTAAATTATTAAAATTGGATGAATTAAATTTAGACCGATACAATGCTAAAACTCAATCATAATGCTTCGAGATCCTAATCTTAAATATGCTAATTAATCTGTCGAGACGATATTTGACATTACAAAACTAGACACAAAAATGCAGTTTCTTAAATAAAACATGCATTTTTTAATTGATTCAGATTTTAATTGACTTTTAAAATATGGGTGGGGGTAACAGAAGAATGTTAAATATAATACTTATATTTTAGACAGGAAAGCAATCGAAAGCTTACCTTGATGATATTTTAAATTTTTGTGGATTACGCTTTTGGATCATTCTTCAAACAGTATGAACAAAATGAAAAAGAAATTTTATTTCTTATACTAGAACATTACACATTCAATATTACTTATAACATACAACAGTCACAGTTCCAAATTAATTGAACTTAAAGTAGTTTTAAGAAGTGTGTTTCTATTTAGTGGCAACAGTGTGTGTAACATTTCTGTTCTGTGTGACTTACACAGAAAAAGAGCATGGTCAAAACTAACAGAATATGGCTAAGTTTTCCGAAGACAGCAAAAACCACGATAATTTTTACCGAGTCGCTTTGGTAGCAGTTTTGGGGTGATAAAATTTATTGAATGTAGCAAAATTTGCCAATTTTATCATGACTTTTTAGAGCATGGCATAAAACCATTCATTTGGTTAAATTTAATTGGAAGTTTGGTATTTGTCAATAAATGTTAGGTAATAAGAGCTATAATTTTGAAGATCAGAATTTCCGGTAAGGTACCATATCAAACGGCACAATTTCCAAATGAATGACTTAACTACCGTATATTTTAGTTTAATTAGCAGAAATAAGGTATTTTCTTCAACCGGATTCATCTACCTGATCATAGAATCTTCTACCTGATTCTGTGGTAATCTTCTAAAAGAAATATCTTAATCATGAAATTATGGCAATTTTTTCAGAATTCTTTCTCTCCATGTACCGACTGATTTTGAAAACTAGAATATCCATTAAACCGTTATTATACTAATACAAAAATAACCAAACGAATGGTTTATCGATGTCATATATTTTGTTTTTATTACCAGAAATATGCTTTTCTTAGAATTATGCTTTACGTTCCGGATAAATTTCGTTTGCAATATTAATAAAATCTGTACATTTAAAAATGATATAGTCATCAATAAATCGGAAACCATTTCTGACGAAAATCACAGCATTTTTTTTCATGGCAGTGTTAAAAAATAGTCAGCAAGAATGCTTGAGAAACTGGCACCTTGTGGTAAGCCAGCAATCTCCTGAAAAATATACTCTCATCGTTAAAGATAAAATTATTAAGAATACAAAAATTAACAATATTTTGCCAATATTCAAAATAGATATCAAGAATATTATTGAAATCATAAAATAATGAAAAAAGAACATCTTTAAATCTGTACAGTGAAATACTCGTGAACAAAAGAATAATTATCGTTTCAAGAATATTATTGAAATCATAAAAGTATAAAAAAAGGACATCTTCAAGTTTGTCCAGTGGAATACTCGAGTGGAATACTAGTTTAGTGGAATACTCGTAGAGTGTAATACTCGCCCTTGAGAGCAAAAAATACAATGTCTGCAGTGGAATTATTGTGGATAAATTTAATAGCTGGTTTATTGTTTTTAATAACCCATGTATATTCCGAATATGTAAAACTAAATAAAATGTATTTTACAAAGAGTTTACCTGGTGTATTCACATAGGTGTTAGTACAATAAGTGATAAATCGTAATTTCATAGCTGTTTTATGAAATTTAGATGTGATCGTAAAGTCAGGCAGTTTAATGTTGTTATTTTTTATCCTGCAAACTTTACTTAAAGCAAGTATTTTTTGTGTGACTATGTTACAGATATCAGAACATAATTTATATGTTTGAGAATAGGAAAGTTCGTTGTCTAATAGCTTAAAATATGAGTATTTATATGCAAAGACATAATTTCCACAAGCTCTATTTATAGGTATAGGGCATATGATAAAGTGTTTCCTATTGAATTCTAAATCATTGATAAGATTTTTAAGCCTGAAATTGTTTCCCTATATAACATAAAATCATAGTAGTCTACCTCGTTTTCCATTGTTGTCGACGCATTTTTATTGGCTGGAAAATCACGTGGTAGGATCCAGTTTTCCCCCATTCATTTCCGTATTGTTTAGGTTGTCATCAGCATAAAATTAACAAAAATCGTAAAATTATTGCTTTCCTTTAAATATTTTTGTATCCCTAATTGGGTATAATATGAAAAAAGCACAACTACTTCCACTTACTAGGAATAAAATTTACCTTTTAGTTTAATTAATAAACTGAGTTTTAAATATGTTTACTAAATTCATAAACTTCGGAAAAACAACAATATAAATTATTTCCAAAGGAACTAGACTAATACAATTCCAACCTGGCGAGTAGCGACTTATAAACAAGACACTTCGTTTGATGCTTTTACTTGTTGCTAGAAATCAGGTTCGCAGAAAATGCTGTTTACTAGTTAAATTTAGTAGGAATAACACGATCTGTGACATAGGCTACAGTATACCCAATTTAAAGTTATTTTTCAGTACTGTTATTATTAGTGAAAATTTTAAATTATGGTTGTGAACTCATCAAATTTGCTTGAACAATATAATGTATTAAGAATATAAATGTTATTTTAAAAAATGATTACTTCGAAAAATCACTTCTGTTCTCCAAGAGATCTAAATGTTTATAATACTAATAGATAGTAATATTTGGAGGTGGGAAGTAGAGGCGCAAGAGCGTAAGTAAACAGAAATCCTTTTAGTACATAGATGTTAAGTGAATATATTTAATTATAGTAGAAAAACTGTTTTCTGGCAAGAAAAAACAATTTTTGCGAAGCAATCATCGGGGTTGGTGAGCGGTAGCGAACAGGAGGCTTTTCCCCCTCCAGTAATTTGATAAGTAATAGTTTCTAGTAATTTGAGTAATTTCTAGTAATTAGTAAAGTAGTTTCTAGTAATTTGATAAGATCAGAATTATCAAAAAGAAATTGTTTATATTTGAAATAAAGGGTCCATTTCCAATCAATAAAAAATTTTACAGGTGTTGAATGAATTCTAGATGTCTTCGAAACGAAAGAGTTATTATCTTCTAAAAAAATTGAAAGTAATGATTTTATGCTAATAGAAAAAATAATTACGGATAATTAAAGGATAATTATAGATAGGTCTAAATTTAGTTCCTTTAGAAAGTTGATATTGAACATCCTTATGACAAAAAATATTATCACCGGTGGCAATATGTTCAAAGTTTTTCTTAATTATATCTGAGTAAAAAGCAGAGTTACAAATACATTCAATATTGTTGCTTTGTTTATTTAAATTAGCGCAAAATTCATTAGAATTGAAGATTTTACGACCGAAAGTGGTATCATATCTGAAAGCTTTTTTTTGTGTTAAAATTCTTAATAGGAAATAAATAAAATTATGAAGTGTATCTAAACGGTTAAATTTATCCAAAATTTGAGTCTTAAATCTTATGGGAAAGTAATTGAAAAGTGAACTAATTCTGTTACGCAATGTGTAATTAAATTTATATAATCTAAGTTTGAAAATATCATTAACTAGGATAGCAAAGTTTTTATTATTGAAATTGAAATTGTTTAAGGAATGTTTACCATTTAATTAAAAAAATGTATTGTTTGCACAGTGAGACATAAATGGAAGTGAAGGAATTCACAAGCGTATTGATGTCTAAATCAAAGTTAAAAGCATTCTTATTTAAATAATTATTTACTAATTGTGATGATTATTAACCGTCAGTTCAGCATATAAATTTTAGTTATTAATATTGGGCGCGTGTAGATTGGTTCTTAAATGTAATTCATTCTAGTTTGATCTGTATATTTCATGATACAATAATTACAAGAAATCATATAAATAGTATTAGTTGCTTGACATGCTACATCTGTCGAAATTTTGTCAGTAATTAGTTGAGGATCAAAATTATTGCAAGTTTCACATCGGATATTATTGCAAATACGAAAAAGGAAGAAAATTAGAAAACACATCCGGGTTGGCAAACCCATTGTCCGTGGGGTAGCGGTCTGACGATCCGAGATGCTCCCCCACATGCATCTCCGACCGAGAACTGAATGATAAATCATTCATTTTGCCAGGCGCTAAGTAAAATAATTTAATTATTAAATTAAATTATCATTTACCCATTGAATTAGATTATTTAGCTCTCAAGCCGTTACAAGGTTAAAAAACTGTTTTATGATAGTAAATTTGGGAAGCAGATAAACTCAGCAGGGAGTGAAGAGCTGCTATATCTCTCCTGAAAGCATCCCGAATATGCTTCATGGGATTTAGGTTTGGAAATATGACTGGCCATGGTTAACCCAAATAATCCTTTAATTATATTCAGCATCAAGATATTCCTCAATCAACTCAGCACTGTGTGGAGCTGCGTTGCCATCTATAAATTTAAACTGGGTATTGGCTGCTTCTTTGAGCAATCTCCCGTAAGTCTCTGATACTTCAGGCTTAAAAATTAGGGATGTCAGAGTACCACCCTGACAAACATGCATGTCTATGCAAGAATTCAGATCCTAATGTCATAATCAACAAAATCATCATCTATGACAAGATCACAACCTCGACATCGATAGTAATTCACTCTTCCTTTAAGTTACAGTGATGGTATTGAGTTACGTCTTTAGTTCTTTTCAAATGTGAATAAAAAAAACTATCTCGAAATGAATGTCAGAAATTATCTTAAGTGGAAAAATATCTATCTAGTCAAAAAATATGTATTGATTTCAAAAAATATTTAAAAAAGTATTTTGAGGAAATGGAGTGGCCAGCCTGATTTCTAGATCTTACTCCTTCGAATACCATATAATAATTACACCACGACTGGGCATGTTTTCAGGGATAAAAGCCTATATAAGGGTGATTCTCACGAAACATGACTATTCGGACCAATAAATTTCTTCAAATTTAAAGTCTTCAAATTAATCTAAAAATTTTTTTGTATACTTCTTTAGCTACACTTATTAATATCTTAAAGGCAGCAGTGTAGTTTATTGACATTTGCTCGAGAAAAAAAAATCGAAATTCACCAAATCTTGAATGCCAGGAAAATGACATATTATCTTTGAAGTTTAAAAAACAGTCATTTTAAGCTAATAGTAAGTAACTCAACTTAAGCCTTTATGTTAGATTTACCATAAATTGCTTAAATTAATTCTTTTTATCCACTGTAGAAAGAAACAAAAAACTTTTAGTTGCTGATATGTACGGAATAAAATTCTGTATTACAATTAGTCATTAAATAAATAAATAACTTTGATTACATCCAAGCATATTACAATCATGCATAAACTTGGTATTAGGTTAATATTTGCTTTCCCTCTTTACAGTATTAGCAGTTAAAAAGAATTTCTGGTAACACTTCAATGTCCTGGCATTCGTAAGCCAGGAAAATGACAGCCAGGATAATGACAAATTCGCCATTTTATAGCATATAACTTTACTTTAATTTAATATTTTGGCCGAAGACGTTTATATTCTGCAGAAAACAACAGTATTTCTTGAAATAACTCAGATAAATCTATGCAGTTTTTGTTATTAATGATTCCAAGAAGCCTAGAAAATAACAGCATGAAAACCTACTCATCTTGAAAAATTTTTTGAAATAGTTTATGAGCCAGAAAAATGGTTCTTTTTTTCATGCAGCAAGACATGTTCAGATAGGAGGGTATCTAATCAATCTATTAACATAAGATATTGATTCCTGGCTCTATCTATTTTGGTTACAAATAACTAAATAAAAGTAGCCAGGAAAATGACAGATTTTCATGGGACAAACAAATTATTGAGAGAAAAAATTATTTTCAAGGAAGTTTTAGTAAACAATATCCTCTGCGTATATTCTAGAAATGCTTACATAGGATAAGATAAAAAAAAATTAGATTTTGAAAAATGTATGGGAAGTTTCGAAGCTATTAATTATTGGAAATATTGCTTGGGACATGCCAGGAAAATGACATTTTGATATTCAATTAAATTTTTTAAGTATACAAAACAGTCAATGCTAGTGCAAAGTCATTTTAAAATGCTAACAACAATGCTATTTCTTAATTTTTTTTGAAAAAAAGTTCTTTTAGTATTATAGTATTAGATCTTGGAGCAAGGGACAGTGAATTGTCATGTTTCATCAGAACCACCCATATACCAAGACGGAAAAGAGCAAAAGCTGGTACGCAAGGCACTTCATTCTAGCATTTTTTTTCGAGAAACATTCAATTTCTGTAACCACCGAGATTTTTTTTTACAGTTATAGCATATATAAAAAACTTCTTCTTTTCCGAGAAATAGATATTGTTGAATAGTTTGAAGAAGAGAATAGATTTACTCCTCCTGAAAACAAGTTAAAACAAATATGGTTTTACTGCAAGCTTTTTTTTTTCCTTCCCGTCTCGCTCTCACCCTTGTATGTTCTTGACAAAACAATTGCAATTTGCCATCTCCTTTCCCAGAATATCCGGTGGTTTCGAACGAAAATGAAAGATTACGTGAGGTATAAAATGAACGTTTCAAATAAAATTTGATGTATGGAATAGTCAAAGAAGGAATTTCATTTATTTCATCCTAAATCCCGAGTTCCCAAAGTGTGATCCAAAAGCAATAAAAATTTAAAAAAATATATATAGATTTTGGAATCTTCACAAAATAATAAATATCTCTATGATTAAAATCAATTTCAAGTTCTGTCATTTAAAATTACATAGTTTAAAACATTGTTAACTTTTATTATTTTCAGTTGAGATCATTTTTGTTATTAAAAAAAAAAGAATCATTGAAAAAATAGAAATTAAAAAAAGAGTAATTGCATTCAATAAAATATAACAATAATACTCTGCACAGATTTAAATTCGTCCCGCAGTGGACTGATCGTTAAGACACGGTTCCCAGCAGATCACCGAAGTCAAGCATCACTGACTACGGTCAGTGTGCGGGTGGGTGACCACTTGGATCAGAGTGCGTAGGGACCGAGGGTGTGCGGTATTGGTCCTCGTTAAACTGTGCTACCGTAAAGTGCTCGACTTCGCGCGCAGGTCGTCTGGCTACCAAAGCGGGGGTGCCATCCCCTCCGCAGAGGATCAAAATTGTGATGGCATGTCTTCGGATCATCCTGCGGGATGTTTCCCAGACCGTCGCCAATAGCCCATTGTGCAGCTCTAGTGCGACGTAAATTAACAACAACAACAACAACAACAACAGATTTAAATTCAGAAAGACTTGATTTACCATTGCGTGTAAGAAATGCTAGACATGCTTAAAAACTTTCTGAGTTGTAACGAAACACGCCAAGAAATTACATTAAGGATTTTGAACTTTTGACAGCGCTCATAACTTATCTTAAATAATCATTAAGAATATATTCTACAGATTGCAGCATCCAAGAGTTTGAAAATAAATATACAAATCTACAAAAATATCGTTATGAAGAGAAATAACTTTTTTGCATCTTATTTCATAACTTAAAATATTGCCCACTATTACCAAAAGATCGGATTTAATATCTATCCCTTAAACGCTTAAGATAGCACTTTTTTAGTACCTAGTAATTATTGGTTATTAGATAATTAGATTAAAAACTATGATGATATTCAATTTTCATTATTTCTGCCCTGTACGAGTTACAAAACTTTTCTATGCTATTAATGTCAGATGTATAGCATCCCTTTACAATAGCACATCATTTTTCAAAGTATAACATTTGCTTGCACTGTATTTCAATGAAAATTCAAGAAGCCGTTGAAGTTTTAAACAACGCTTATCCCCATGGCATTTATTTGTTGAGAGGAATAAAATTTTTTAAGGAAAAAATTTAATCTATTATCCTTCTATTGAAACCGAACACAAAAGTTGAGACTCGAATCGCGATTTGAAGCAGAGAAAATTCTTTGAAAACAAATTCGTTCCCAGTTTTGCACTTCTAATCCGTAAAAGCGTGAATGCAAATTCTTTTCTTTCTTCGGAGAACAGAAATGCTAGAAAATGTATTGAACATATCAACATTATATAGTACTGTAGTTTTCATTTAAGAAAGAGTTGAGTTTAGGTTACGTGAAATGAACTGGATATCGCTTTGGTTACAATTCATCCGTATTTGAAAAGCAGATCTCTCAAGTATTTACTCTTTTTTTATTATATCTTTTAAAACCATATTTATTTTATTCCTCGCCATACGTTTAAATACTGGAATAGATGAAGTAGTTAAAATAAAAATTTTCACATTTGTGAGCAGAGAAATTAATTAATTAACTCACTGCTTAGGTGGTTTAAGTTAATCATAAGTATTTTTTTAAAAAATAAGTATTACTTTATTAAAACACTTAAATAAATATCACTAAAAATGAGTTTGAATCTTACTTTCCACTAGATTTCTAAGTAGAAGCTAAAAATAGCTTTAGCAGTAGCCATAATTTTTAAGTAGAATTATATATTTTTAGTTATACACTGTTAGAAATTTCTCGGAAAAAATGGTTAAATAACAACTGATTGCATGGCTATTTTACCATATTTAATCAACACAGTCAAATAACCATAAATAAAATGGTAATCAAACTGTGAAGTTTAAGAAAAACTGTTTATTAACTGCTTTCACCTAATACGGTTAAACAACCAGAATTTTATCGCACCAACTAGAACCACCTAATGAAGCTACTTAGTTCTTCGCTACTGCGTACATGTCATAACCGAGCGGGATTATCTGTCAATCTTATGACCATCAGAACTGGAGTTCGAGTCCTAGTGCTGACACTACAATATTTTCTCTATTCCATTCAACACTTGAAGAATTCCCAATGTCCGGCACTCTCCAATGACCATTAACTTACGAAAAGCCGAGCTTCTACATCTAGTTAAAAAATATAAAGCTTTTAAAAAATGCTAGTTGTAAATGGTTAAAAAAACTGTATAGTTTTGTATTCATGGTTTTACAACGATATTTTTGTAAATGGTTATAATACCATAAAGGAGGAAAATTTTCTTTTCCGTAAACTTTACAGTTAATCGGATGGACAGACAGCTGCCAGTTATATTACCGTAATTTTAGAAGGAAAATTTTAACAGTGTAGAGCAGGGACAACGATAAAAACTATTTAAAACCTTTTTTTGCAGTGACATCATTTTAAGGAATGCAATTTCAAATATCAAAATACTAAAATTTGAGCAAAATTGGTGGAATAGTATCTGAGAAATCGAACTTTGACGGAAACTTAACGGTTAAATTAATATTTTTTTTCCTTTGAGAGGCTCCAAATTTTAACAAGAATGTTTTTTTCGAAATTCACTGCAAGAGATCTCATTTACCTTTTCATACTGCATTCAGCCAAATTCTGGGAATAAAAAAAATTTTTCGAATCCAATATAAATAGAAAATAAGTTAAAAGATAGAGAAAAAAAATCCCTCTTAAAAACATTGATTCAACTCTCGAACACCTTTTAAAAAGTCTTATCATTTTTAATCAATGAAGGGAGGCGTAAAAAAGGCTGAGGATGATAGGTAGGGGGGGGGAATATTCCATGAATTTATTTTACTTCAGACTCAACCGAAGTCGTTTGAAGGCTCCAAAAACATTTTGAAGTATAGTACTATCAATAAAAGAAGTGGCTTAAAAATATTATTCAAAAATATTCAAAAATTATTTATTTATTAAAGAAGGCTGTAAGTATAAACAACTAATTTATGTGTATAGAATGTGTGGATGTCTTTATAATATCCATTTATAGTATTTTTCATCCACCGCTTACAGCCTTTCCATTAGCAAATTGTTAAATGAGATTATTTGGAAATGCACAGTTCCAAGAAACATCAGAAGCAAATAAAATTATTTTATAGTTTATTCTTTGCAATCATACTCTTAGAATCTAAAGTTGTAAACAAATTTCTAACGAGAAATTTATCTTTTCTACGAAAAGTAGAAGCTAAATTTAGATGTTGGAGTTGGATTATAAGTTCACATTCTGTAGCGCCATTTTTAACTGTTCGAAAAGTTCGAAATGTATGCTAATTTGAACTGCCAGAACGATTTACAGATAAATCCTTTTCGACTGGGAGAAGGAAAATAAATAAGAATCATAGATTGTTTAATGCGTAACAGTTTATCATATTTTCTAAATAGAGTATAAAATATTTGTGTATGATATTTTTAACTTTATTTTATCGACTGTCTGTTTATAATAAGTATTTCGTTTGTAATGCGATTATTAAAATGCACGATATTTTTTATTAAAATTATTTAAAGCTATTGTTTTCGCTCAGTTAATAAGTAAATAAAGTCATTAAGTAAATAAAGTTAAAATTAAATAAAAAAAATATACAGGGTGTTTTATAATCACTGCCTTTAATATATGGTATTTGACTTTTCGAAAACATAATGAGAAAAATGTGTATAATGGAGCTGGAGAACATATTTTTAAGCTAGGAAAAAAATTGCTACTGAAATCTGGTGAATCTCTGTTGAAAACAGAGAATAAAAATATTAAAACATGTATAATTACGTTATAAAAGAGAAAGATAAGTACAAATGACAATAATAAATTTAAACCAGCAATCAAAAAGGCTCTAATGATTTGTTTTAAACCTGCGCCTTATTCAATGAAGTTTTCTTAGATTTTATCAGGGTTTTTCTTTTTTTTTTCTAATTAAATATCAGCTTACAACCTTTGACGTATGTATATTTTTTACTTCATTTTTATAAATGTTTCGAAAAAAATATATTAAGGGTACTAAATATGGAACACTCTCTGTAAATAAAAAAAAAGAGGGAATGAATAGATTGAGTCAGATTTTAATAACTGCAAAATAATGAAACATACAATTTTATTATTATATTATTATGTTTGATCAGGTTTGCAGAATAAATACACATACTATATATATTTATTGATTTTAAGCCACGGATGATCAGTGCGCAAAGGTGCTGAATTGCCAACGTCTACCAATGTTCAACTCCGTAGTCTTGTAATTTTAAACCCTATCCAGAAGACAGGGGAAATCCTGAATCAAATATTAAGAAGACTTATTTGAGTAAAATTGAGAGGAAAACCACTAAAACCTCCAATGGTTAGCCCGTAAGTAAAGGGACTCTAACAAATGAAACGTCTACCACGGAGGATATTTTACGTCAACACTATGGTTGGTGAGAACCAAGGGTGGAATTCGTATCGACCAGCCATTGCTGGGATTCGAAACCTGACCATCTCTCAAGGAGGCGGGCACTCTATCCCCTGAACTACTATGGCTCTGATGAATTGTAATTTTTGGTCAACACTACGGAGTTCGTATCGACCAGAAATCGCTGCGATTTGAACCCAGTTCACCTCATAAGAAAGCGAGATCTCTATTCCTTGAACCACCACATCTCTATTTGCTGAAATGTCATTGTGAATAACCGGAGATACGTAAATCATATGCAGTGAAAAAGATATGCGGAATGGCAAGAGTTCGTTCTTCAGTTTTTAGCCGACTCGCCATCAGAGAGATGGCTACCAGTTTTTCTGGACTGTCTTCAATGATGACCACATTGTTCAAATCATGTCGTTGTCTACGAAAATCAAACCGTATTTTTATATATTATTAAGAAAATAAACAGTAATGAATGAGAAGCAACTACTAAGTTTGGTCAGCGGCGCGAACAGAGGTTCGCACCTCCCAGTGCTATGAAAATAATTGTTTCGCGAAACTAGATAATGTTCGATAATTTAAATTAGAGTCTTTATTTAAAAGAAAATTTGAGAAAAAATGTTTATTCATATAATTAAACAGTAATATTAAGCATTTTAAACGGTGCAACTGTTTATACTATTAAATAGCCAACAATTCAATATTTTATTTTTATTTTATAACCGTCGTTGAACAGCCGACCCAATTTAATGGGTTTACGACTACTAATGTTCAACTCAGGAGCCTTGTAATTTTGAACCAATCCAGAAGACAAGGAAACTCCTGGATCAGTACCCCCAGAGGTATTGATTTGTTATGGGAATATGGCGGACTTTGAGACTCGACAGATTTATCGTGCATCAGTCACCATTTACTACACGGGGAGTCTTCGGCCGGCGAGGATCGAACCCACGACCTCTTGGACTTGGGCCTAGTGCCCTACCGACCAAAGAGTGTGATGTTGTTTTCTTCTCCATGTAAAGGCCTGGTTTCTTAGGACCGGACGCCGTCAGCTGGAAATCAGCGCTAACCTCTGATTGGTCCATTTGTGAGTTTGATAGTATACGTCATCGAACTCTCATCTTGAACTACAATTGCCGTCCAAATCTACTGCCGTTGGATTACAGCGTGACGTTAACCACAGAAGCAATGGCGGACAACATCCAACAGCACATTGAATCAGCCAAGATTTTGATTTTGACATTAAGCATAGCTTCTTCATTAAACATAGCACTCTTCATTTAGCTCAGCTATAATGTGTTTTTTCTTGGACAAAGTCATTATTTGTTCTCTGAAACACTGGTCGACAATAACAAAATCAATACAAATTCAAAATAAATATTTGTTTACGTTATTAACGCATGCGCAATGAGGGATAATGTCTGCGTTGGACCGACTGCTCACGCTGAGCTAACAAAAAAGCATTTTTTTGGTGTCAGCTCTTCGTCAACTTTCCGCTGACGCCCAGATAAGGCTCTTGTCCTAAGAAACCAGACCGTAACGCAACGCTAAAAATGAATATTAACACTGCCACAATCATGCCGTTAGTTGTAAAATTGTTGAGCCATAATCTCCATTATAATCACTGGTTCGGATCAAGCATTTCAGATCCGAGATTTGAATCAGGTGATTTAAATCACTACTTGAATCAAGTGATTTGGATCATTGATTCGAATCAATTGATTCGAATAATACCATTTTTCGAAGTGATTCGAATCAAGTCCTTCAACTCTCTATTCAAATTCCTCATTCTCCCCCCCCCCTATAAGTAAATGGTCTGATATAAATACGACAGTCAAACCTTGTGATTCTCCAAAAACAGCGAAAATTATCGTGGAATACTTAACTTATACTTAACGTCGTTGCTTAATAAAAATATATAAATGCCGATCCTGGCTCAAATTCTAGCTCACGAGAAACGGCATTTAAATACCATTGTTATAAACTATAATTTTGACTATAATTTTTATATACTAATACGTATTTCTTCTAGAAAAAAGTAAATATAATATAAAACTAGAAAAATTATGAAAAAGATACTCGCATTTTATCATCACGCAAGAGTTCTAACTCACTTTTAATTAATGAATTAGAGATTAATGAAGGAAAAAATTAAAAAAGGCATTATATTTTTCGTCAGCCGACCTGGTGGCCGAGTGGTTAGCGTGCCCGACTGCTGAGCCGATGGTCGCGGGTTCGAATCCTGCTCAGGGCATGGATGTTTCTTTCTCTACGTGTTCCATGTCCTTTCTCCTTTGTGTGTGATTGTGTGAACGTGAACCTCCCTATAGATGGGCTTGCGGTTGTGTGACGTGGGCGACGATGCTCCACCCCCGTGGCTTTTGGCATTTCAGTGGCCATTCGGACAACCCCCAAGTGCCCGTCATTAAAAAAAACATTATTTTTAATCATAAACCAAAAGAAATGAATCGAACTAAGCTATCTCATATTCATATTTTCCATTAATCATACTTTTATAATCAAATGTATAATCACCACTATTAATTTCACGAATTGCTTAGACCAAAAGTTTTCCATTTTTTTCTTAGGAAAATATTCATTTTCTTCCTTTGCAACTTTTTATCACCAAATTTAGTGTTTTTTTTTCTTCTAAATAATATCAGTTCATGGATTCCAGATTTCAAATCTTTCAATTTTAATGTTGAGATGTTTTATCTGAGACTACTGACATTTATTGGAGAACATTTTTTAGAAGATTTAAGCGTGCTTAAGGCTTAGTAATCGAAATAGTTTACTATGTGAAAAAGAAGAGAGAAAAAAAAAGTTTTAAAATCAGTCAAAATGATATAAAATTAGTTAAATTATAATCTGAAATTAGAAAAAATAATGAAATGAAACTAGAAGTAAATAAAAAATTCATTGGCTGAATATCATGAGCCTGTCCTCAATCAAATGGAAAAGCTAGAATCTTCTGGACAGCAACGTTTGAAGGGTGTGGAAAAATCAACAACCACCTCTAGATGGTATCATTAATAGTCAATTGTAACCGTAACCTCCATAAGAGATGCTTGCAAAAAAGACATCTACGCTCTTTAGTAGTAGTAGTGGAATCATCCATTGTCCTGTATTCAACATGCTGATATAATACATATTTTTTTTGTTACTTACCTCTTTGAATGGTCATTTCAAATTTGAGTAGTTCTCCTTTATTTCAAGAAAACGAGATGTATTCACTGATAGTTTGTTCAATCTTTAGCGTAACTGTAAACCCGATAGAAATAATTTAAGTTGAAAGACAAAAAAGGTATAAAAGATGATATCGCTGATTTATCTTTCATTATGAATGATTCTTCTTAAAACTTTATCTCAGATAAAGAATGAGTCAGAAGAGGAAGATTATAGTGAAGATGGAAGAAATATTTTTTTAAAGTTGATATAGACAAAGATGTAAAAGAAAAAACACTAAAACAGTAAGAATTTGAATTACATTTAATAATGTAACTGATAAAGAATTTGAAAAATTTATTGAAAGGGCAAAGAGATAAATTTAACAAAGAAAAAGGAACTTAAACCTAAAATTGAAATATATTAAAGGAAAAAGTGTACCAAGATCAAAAAAATATTGATGACGTTCATGATAAAATGAATATCCTGAAAAGATTTATTAGACATTAAAAGGCGCTTTATTAGATATTAAAAAATGTAGATATTACACTTGTAAAGGCTTAGAAGATAAATTTAATATTTTGGACTAGTTTTTTGACAGCTGATTTGACAAATAAAATTTGTAAATGTTTTAAAAGTAACAATAAAATTTTCAACTTGCTGGATATACTTTTAAAAGTGAGGACATTTTAATAAATGAACAGGTAAAGAAACTTTATATGTAAATATATACATAGAAGAAATTCATAACATATATGTTACCGGCAAAGTATGAAGCGCCGGCATTGTATAGAATGCCTGACGCTTTTAGGCAAAGTATGAAATGTGAGAAGTATTACATACTTTGCCTAGGCATTGTATAGAATGCCTAGGCATTCTATACAATGGCAGATGCTATTTAGGCAAAGTATGAAACAAACGTCCTGATGAAGTTATTATGTAAATAATGTGCATGTTACTGTGAATGAGCGAAATCGGTGATTGTTGACTTTCACTGGTGAATGTTGACAATCACATAGTCGCTTTGGTGAATGTCCGAAATATTTATTATATCCAATTTCATATCAATTTATTCGTGAATATAATTACATTTATTCTGTATTTTAAAACTTACTGACGATAGATTAGAAGAAACATCAGTGTTTGGAGTATCGGGGTAGGGCAATTCCACGAAAGTGTCAACTTTTAAGTGAAATTTTTTTTAATGAATTGCATATTTTAATTTTAAAAATATGTTCAAAAATAGCCAAAGTCTACATATTACTGTTTAATTTTTGATAATTTTAAGTTTTTTGAATGTGGCAGCATTCTAAAGTAATCACATGGCTGACAAGTGAATTCTTCACATTTGTGCTCAAATTGTTTTCTTGAAAAATACTTATAAAATAAAAGAAATGTATCTTTCTCTTGCAATATTTTGATAAAAATATGCATATAGTACAAAATTTAAACATTTAAAACATAGCCTTTAAGTCATTTTAAGTTTAATATATTAAATAAAAGTAACTTTTTTTTGTGTCATTCCGTCACATGTTTTAGTATATTTTTTTAAATAGCAACTGCGTTTTTGAATGAAAACTGTGGTGAGGTTTT
>NC_092210.1:72805097-72819842 GCF_043381705.1 Parasteatoda tepidariorum | reverse complement strand
TTACGAGACGATCGGACAAATAGTTTAGTAGTTATAAATGTTTCATGTAGAAGAATTACAAATTTGTAATAACAATATAGCCTAAATTTTAATTTTTCTTTCTTTAAGAAAATAAATGAGAATTTTTCCTTGATAAAATTAATACCGAAGATGGAAAGCTTTGGTGTGCCCTCATAAGAGATACTTGAAAACTTCTTTACTCTCTGTAGAGGAGAATAAATAAATTTCTTCTCTTCAGGCAAGTGAGGCACTGTTTCTGATAATTTTTTTCTAGGCTAAAAAGAATGAGGCCAATTACGAGACGATCGGACAAATAGTTTAGTAGTTATAAATGTTTCATGTAGAAGAATCACAAATTTGTACATGTGTTAAGAGAAATTACAAGTTTTCACATCTGATACGTGTTCAAACTCACGCATCACATGAGTAAACTTACTGTTTTACACGTTTGATAGTTACACAACATTTCCTGTGTATTTTTTAAAGTTAAATCAAGTAAGAGAGTGTACGAGTCAATAGAACAAATAGTTCAAATGCTGTGAGCGTTTTTTGCATAAAAATAATATTTTTGAAATAACTTATACATACTGCATACTTGTTACTTTGCTGTCTAGAGATTAATTGAACCTGTAAGTTAGATTTTCTGATGTATATTTTCATACTGAGTCGAATGAGATAAACTCGACGGTTATATATATATATATCCTTGTAGTTACCTATAATGATTTTTCAGGTAGATTGAAAAATTTAAAATACTGTCTTTCAGTAATAAGAAATATCCATTGATGTGGCATTAAATTTACGCTACATATGAGAAAAAAAACTTAATAGATTGCTGCTACTGTCACAACTATTTTGGGTGTTCAATTTAACGTCACATTTTATTTTGCTGCGCAATAGCCAGAATATATTGAAACTTAAAATTGCAAACGTGGGCAGAGAAGTGCTTAGAAAATATGATGAAATTAAAAAAAAATTATTAACCATAAAAAAAACTTCTGTAGGGATTCTATAAAATAACTTTGCTAAAATTAACTTAAAATGATAGGGAGTTCGTAAATATACTTGTAGTAAAAATTTAAAATTTGAATCGGAAACTTTTAGATTTAGAAATTTCCTTATTTAAAATTGTATAGAATATACGATGAAATAAAAATAATAACATTCGATAATTAGTTCGAGAAATGTTAACTGTTCAACTTACAGAAAAAAAAACATGCTAGTCGCTCTGCAACTCACAGCTTTATAACTACATTCTTAAAGTTTTCTGTACTGAAAAAGAATCTGTTATGAACTTAACACAAGTTTTTTATATTTTTTTGAAATGGAATTTTTAAAAAAAAATATCAATTTTATTGAAAATTATTGAAATGTTAGTTTTCATTGAGTTTCTAATGAACTTTAGAGTTAAGTTTATTTTATTTATATATTTTTTGCTTAGTATTGGCTTTTATTTTTCGCTTGTTTAAAAAGTTGTCTTTAAGCCTGACTTAAGAAATTATTTTATGTCCATTTGAAATAGCCAGCTATGATATATTTTTATTTAAATATTTTGAATTTTCGCCATTGAACGTAGCACAACATTAAAAATTCATTAAATTAATTACTTTTCCAAAATTTTTAATAATATGCATATGTCAAAAAATTAATTCATTTTGAAAGCTTAGTTCTTAATATACCTGTATTGCCTTTTTTTGAGAAATTGCATATACTGTAAATTCCAAAGTCTGAAAAGAAAATGTTTCTGTTCATTACTATCGAACTATGATGATTACGGGTATTTTGACACTTGTGAGGCGTGATATAGGAGAAGGAACAATTCAAATCACCACGGAATGAAAAATGGGAACTATTCACTAAACTTATCGCTCCAATGATCTGTAAGACTAGTTGTGTAGGTAAATAAAATCTATTAAAAAGCTAAATGAAAGTAGCATAGAAATGATGGTATAAAAATGCCAACAGAAAGAAATATTGTTCATTAGGATTTACGTAATTGACTTTTCGGAAAACTTTTAATGAAAATTATCTATTTTGAAAGTAATTTTCTGATGAGAAGTTTGCATGAATGCTCCTAATGCTTATGTATTCATGCACTTCATTCAGATATTTTAAGACCATTAGCATTCTTTTCCCGTTTAAAAACAATTACGTTTGAAAACAAGCTTGTGCAGAATGATTTCAAATTTTACAAATTTTATTTATTTGTTAAACTTTGAAATTAAATTGTTTTCTTACGGAGAAGCAGTTTCATATGCATATTAATAGATAAATAGAAGATATAATTTATTAAACAGATGTAATACTTCGAAATAAACTACTTCAGATTAAATATTTAGCTTAATTTTGTATACTGTTCCAAAAATTAACTTAAGCGTTCACTTAAATTCGAACTAAATAATGTTATTTAGTTATTAAACTGTTTTTCATTGATGATAACTGAATAAAACTTAAATTATAAGGGAAATATTTTCCGAAATAAGTTTATAAACAATCAAAATTAATTCTAGGAAAGCACTAATAAAATAAACATATCGTTAAATTTAATTACATCTCTAATACATAAGGCTTATTTTATTTGCGTGCGCTTTGAACAAAATGTGTACATGTGGCACATTTTGCTCAAAGCGCATGGCAAAAAAAATTCTGAATTGACGTTTCTGGTAAGAAAAAATAATAACTCTCTTAATAAAAACCAAAATATACGGTATTTAAACTATTTATTTGGTATTTTTTCCGCTCTCCGTTAAAACGGTTCTCCGGAAATTCTGGTGTTCAAAATTATAGTTCTTTTTACCACTCGTTTAGTAAGAAAAGGACAAAACTGAAAAATGAATAAATTTATCCGAATAAATGTTTTTTTTACTATTCTCTAAGGCATCATAATAAAATGGCTAAATATTACCTCGTATTCTGAATTTTATCACAAATGATTAAAACAATTTTTTACTGTCAATGTTACCAAAATCGATATCAAAGTGCTCCTATAGATAATATTGAGCGGTTTGGTGTGGTAAATATTGTATTTGTGTTGCTGGGTGGCGCAGTTGGTTTGTCGTCGGCCTTGTGAGCCCAAGTCTGCGAGTTCGATCCCCGGCTCAGACACCGGATTTTCGGTATGCAGAATTTCCTCAGCGGCCATGTCGCATGATTATGCGGCATGTAAAAGATCCCCGGAGTGTCTTATTGGCTCTTGTCATTTCCGGCAAAATTAAAATTCCTAGTGCACTTTAGCATCCAAATAGAGTCTCGGTGCTGCCATCTAGTGTGGCAGAAACTGGACGTCCAAATTAACATGACCAACGGTATCTCACCCATTGTGGTGGTCCTGAAAGAGTGGATATCACCTCTGGAGAACGCACTAGGTCTGCTATTCGGCAAAACTGATTGTGCAGCTCATTGGAAATAAAAAAGAAAAAATATTGTGTTTGTTGTGGTAGGCCAGAAACATTGTAAATTTTATCATGTTATGATAGTTTTTACTGTATTTTTTTCTGAATGTGTGGCATAGAATTTTTTTCTTTACTTTTAAGATTGTGTGGCGTAGAATTAGTTTCTTTGCCTTTGAGTTTTATTGTCAATTGTTTACAAATATTTAACATGTACTTTGTATTTTCATATGTCATGGATTCGTTTGAAATATCATCCATCCCTTTGCATACATTGCTTTAATATTTCGGTTAACTCATATAATCTCCTATCGTTATTCATTGCTACTTTTTATTAGCTTTAATGCTAAATCCTCTAAAAAAACAGTTTCTAGCAGCAGTTGGGATTTAAAGTACAATTAGCAGTTGAATGATCTGAACTCCTATTTTAGTAGTATAAAGAGTGGAAAAAACGTCCACTACTATTCGGAATATGAATAGTTTCCTGAAAGCGATTTAAAACAGCTTAAAACTTGAAAACCTTGTGAGTAGTAATATTCACATTGATACATGCCAGAAGTCAATTTCTCATACACACATTCTAACGAAGAAAAAAAAAACTCGAAGGAGCAGAAGAATTGGGCAAGGCACAGACCTAAAAATAACCACTTCCCACGTGACGAATTAACATAAAATGGCGATCTAAATAAACAATCACTTTCCCATCACTCTTTTTTCTTCTTTTTTTGAAAATTGTTTAATGATGTCATAATAATATGTGTAATAATGATATCATAATAATATGTGTAATGTGTGACATAAATGTAGAAAGACTCAACAGTATCGAAAGTTCAACATCAATTTAAATGCATATTTATATTTAAATAAAAACTATTCTAATTTCCATTCCATGCTGATATTTGATAAAAATATTTTTTTTAAATGAACTCTTTGATTAGAACTTAAAATAAATTCAGAAAGGCTTTAGACTCTTTCTTCAAAGTGTTTGAGGGAGTTTTTAAACTTATTTCGTTATAATTATTAATGATTTTACTGCTGATGTAAAATTAATGCAACTCTTTATTTCTAAATTTATTTTTAATTGGATAAGGAAAGTGCGCTTCGCCATTTGATGAAATTTAACTTATCTGTTCCCGCTGTTTAAATTTATTGTGGGCCACATTTATATACCTTTTATTCTTCATGAATCTCAAAGTTTTTCAAGTACCAAAATAAGTTTAAATACAATATCAGGATTTAATTTTAATCTGCCCCCAGGTAAGAAAAGTTTTAAGGTAATTCATTTAGTTTTATTCATTTTAGTTTCAAGATAATGACAAGGTATAATTTGTTTGAATAACGGTATATTTGTGCATGACAGGCAAGTATGTATATTTAAATCATTAATCCTTCTCCCTCCAACATAATACTGCTTAGGTATTCATAATGTTTAATATTTTGAACAAATAGGAATAAAACTAAATAGCTTTCAGGTTCAATAATTGATTTCATTATGTCTATTTTTAGAACCGGAAGCCCTATAACGCTCTGCAGATCTAAGCAACATTGACAATGAAACTAAATACATAATTATTTGATAAATATGATCTGAATTTTAACTTAAACATTTCCAGCTAAAATTAAATTCTTTAAAAGATCTGCAGAGTGAGCCTACATTTAAATTGTTGTTGAATTCTTTAAAAGATCAGCACAGTGAGCCTACATTTAGATTGTTGTTGAATTCTTTAAAAGATCAGCAGAGTGAGCCTACATTCAGATTGTTGTTGAATTCTTTACAAGCTATTATGTTATGAAAAACAAATAAATGTGGTATAAAAAATTTATATGCCAATATAAAATCTAATGAGTCAATAAAGAGCACAAAACAAAGATTTGACTAATTTGTAATGAAAGTACTTATAATGAAACTCTTATATCGAAAGTACTTAGAATATACTCTTAGTACTTATAATGAAACAGAGTTCAAAAGTTTTCATTCGCGTTTTGTTTCAATTAAAAAGTAAGGCACTCCCGCAATAGCTCGTTGTGGGCCAGGGTGTCATGGGGGTTAAGGCTCCACAATATCGAGTCCAAAGGCATGATTGTGGCAATGTGGTCAGCAGAACGCACAGGCCTCTTTTACTTTCTAGACAAGCTGGTACCCATTGATTCGAAACTAGGAGGGTTTCAGAACGCCACTGGGGATTGAACCCAGTTCATCATGCTGACATTTCAGTGCCCTAACCACTGAGCAAACATGGCTCGTTTCAGTTACAGGTAGCACATCAATTAACCATTGTGCTGATCCTGCTAACCACTGAGATTTATATTATTGCAAATTGTATTATTAAAATTGGGGTGCATCACCATTGGAAAGCTTGAGTGCAACGAAAGGACCAAAGCTCTTTTTTTCCACCATGCGATTATAGTCTTTAGAATTAAAAAAAATAACTTGATAAATTAGTGCGTAGTCTAATCCTAAAAATAGCCATGAAATATTTTTTGCAGAGTTTCAACTGACTGGAAAAAACATATTTTAAAATAAAGGTGAACGCTTCGAAAAAGTGAACCGTCTACAGACACAGCAGTAAGTTCGCTATAAACAATTCTTCACTATATCCACATTTATGGAAAAAAATAATTTTACGTATTATTGGAATTAATCATTTTACAAATACATAATTCGCTTTTAAATTATTACCTGAAAATAATAGAGTTTATTTACAATGAAGTCTCTCTACAGAAAATTTTACCATATAGCAAAATTTTTATTGGAACATTGAAAAATATTCAAAATGTTTCCCATATAACGAAGTAGATACTGCCCTATAACGAATTTTTCAGTTGTTTATTTTATTTATTTCCTTTATTATTGCAATTGAAATTAGAATTTCTATGCAAACAGTTTGCTCTCTTACTTGCCTTTTTCTAGAACAACTCGCATTATTGATTCCAGAGATAACATATATCAATAAAATTCTGTGTATAATGAGAAATCCCTAAATTCTAACATTCTTTTATGAGATATATTAATTTAATACATGTTATTATTTTTTTAATAAATTTTTAATTCTATACTTTTGAACGTACCACATCGACTAAAAATTTTATGATATTCATTTAAATAACTGCAAAAAGGAAATTTGAGTTCACTATAAACAAACTATCCGTTTCAATGCAGTCCACTATAAGCGAATGAAATATTAATTGAAGAGCAGTGCGGACGGGACCACTAAAAAAATTCACTGCAACCAAGTGTCCACTATATTCTTGGGTTATTATAGATAAGTTACACTGTATTATATTCGAAAATGGAGAAAATGACCCGAAAGTACGCAAAAATTTTCCAAATGGACAAAAGTATGTAAACATACAGGTAAATCCACAGGTACATGTCCGTTATATTCGAAAAGTCATATATTGTTTCACATTATTGGAATTTTGCATAAATTTAATTTCAATAATGCTAAACATCCATCCTTACCATCTTGAGTGTCTGAAATCTAATTTCATTTATATGAAGGCCGATTCCCTAGTTTACGACATGAGTTATTCACCACTTTGCCGTAATGCGTAGAAATTCAAACTGTCGTGATTTACCGGTACCACATTTTTTTCTAGTTTCGTTTTTCACCTTTATTTTTTTTTTCATTATTCATCGATTTAAAACCTGTTTTATTGGCCTTATTCACGCCTGGTGAGACTTTAGAATGGCTTTCTAGCGTTCTGAGCAAGACAATATTTTCCATCATTATAATTTATGAAACAAGGGAAATTTTCAATTTTCAAGCATGTCTTTTGACTTCTTGGAACTATTCATTGAATGTGTTATTCCCTTAATTACCATGAATTTTACTCAGATTGAGATGGAACGAAAATTGAAAAGAGTTTGAGATGAAAATATTTTATTATTATTTTGAGGACTAAGTGAAAACCGATTGAAAAAGGTGGTCCGTACATCAAGTAATAATTTCGGATCATAATAAGTGTCACAGTTACGCTTTGTGTAATGTTATGATTATTTCTTTATTTAAATCTCTTCTTTTAATTTTTAAACCTTTGTTTACCCTATATTTTTTAATAGCTTGACTTTACTTTATGCGAAATTTTCAAGCGATGTTTCTTAAAATAGGAAAATTTTTTAAATTGAACGCAAATATATTGAATATATTTTTTCTGGCAAAGTTTTACTTCCTTTTGAAAGGAATCTTAGCTTTCTTCTCTCCCTTCTTTGTTTTCAATGGTCATTTCTTCTCTTGTATAAATTTAAATTTTCCTGTGGATCTGAGAAAAATCCCAAAATCCTCGTCTTTGGTGTCTTGACGACTTTCGAAAGAAGATGTAATTGAAAGTATTTCAGGAATTTGGTTTTACTTTGCTACTTAACCCATCATAATCATCCGCTTCTTGAATTCTAATCTATTATCACTTGTTTTGAATTTTTAAAGTCAGCGAATTTTTCTAAATATTGATAGACTCACTCACTGACTAATTATACTATTATTAGACTATGGTTAGAATCACTGCTTTCCTTTTATCAAGGAATCCGGAAAATAAGCAATATAATCTTTTCATCAGCTCACACGATTATATCCGCAAAAAAGAGTGCTTTCTGATATTGTATCAATATAGCCAAAGCAAAATATATTAATACAATAGTGTGAGGAGCACTCAAAAACTTTTTTTACAAAAATTACAACAAATAAAACAGAACACAAAAAGTAAAAATAACACGTAAAAACAGAAAATAAAATAAAATAAAATAAATGATACTGTTTCTGATAATTTTTTTCTACGCTAAAAAGAATTAGGCCAATTACGAGACGATCGGATAAATAGTTTAGTAGTTATAAATGTTTTATGTAGAAGAATTACAAATTTGTACATGTGTTGAGAGAAATTACAAGTTTACACATCTGATACGTGTTTAGACGCACGCATCACATGAGTAAACTTACTGTTTTGCACGGCTCATACAACAAGTTAAGCAGCATTTCCTGGGTATTTTTTAAAGTTAAATCAAGTAAGAGAATGCACGAGTAAATTGAATAAACAGTTCAAATGCTGTGAGCGATTTTTGCATAAAAATAATATTTTTGGAATAACTTATACATACTGCATACTTGTTACTTTGCTGTCTAGAGATTAATTGAACCTGAGAGTTAGATTTTTTAATGTATATTTTCATACTGAGTCGAATGAGATAAACTCGATGGTTATATATATATATCCTTGTAGTTACCTATATATATATATATATATATAAGAGACCTAATAAAAACCTTTTCATTTCAATTCTAATATCATAATACGGAATTATTTATTCTGCATGCTTAAATGCATTTCTTAATATTTTTAGGAATCCTACATAAGTTATGCATATTGAAAGCTTCAGTAAACTAAAAGCTAAAATTTTTATTCATTTAGAAATGTTTGAAAGCAAAAAGTATGTGCTAAAGCTTATATTCAATACTGCTTTTTAATGTATACTTGCTTATTGCTGAGTTCTCTAAAAATTTACAGATTTGTTCTTCTTAAGAAAAAAAATGTTCTTTAGAAGAATTTTCCAATCGTCAAAGCAAATTATTTTTGAATGACATTTCAAGAAGGGAAGCGGAAAGTAAATATGTTGTTGAAATTTGTCTGAAAATCTTAAAAAAGATAAACATTAAAAACCTTCAAATAATTTCTTTCCAGAAGGTATTTCTATAGACTTGTTTATTTGGAACTTCTATTTTTGAACTCAAGGAAGATATAGTTTTATATGCTTTATTTTCTTTGAAGCAATTTACTAAGCTATAGGACGAAATACATTTCTCATTAAGCAGCATTGATTTCTTAAAAAAATATTATTAATTGCTAGCTGAATACCAGCTCTTCGCACGTAGTATAGAAATAAGCATCAATTAATCTGTACTGAACAACACTACAAATTCGTAAACAAAACTTTAAGACTTATATAGAAACAATCAATAAAGTTAAAATAATTAAAAAGTTTTTTTTCTATTTGTGTATTAGAATTTGCTGCTTTTCTCGGTTGCTTTACATTTTAAGATTAAGCTAAACTCGTTTTTAGTAGCTCATCTCATCAAAATAAAAACTAACCTTATTCAGTATTATCTGGCATGATACTGTTGCTCGAGGCAACACATGATATTTAAAATTTACCTCACTCATGCTTTTTTTCCCCGGTATTTTCATTAAAGATGCCTTAAAAAATCCATCATAAAAATGTACAGTAATGATGCAGCTGTCATTGGCCCCAAATTTACACATAAATTATTTCGCACATATCTAAAAGTATACTGCAACAATTTTAATGATGCCAGTAATGTATATTACCAAAATTAAGCATCATTTGTGTCAATAATGTTATCGCGACTTTTTACTGTTCCCCGTAATGAGTATGTACATTTTCTTCATTAATTAGGTTTCTTTCGTTAACAACTCTTTTCTTAAATTTCATTTCGAACTTATACCCAAAATAAATTTTGCATCAGTGACGAAAATAATAAGTTTCCCATTTTTTTAAGATTTCTTAAACGAATTAGTATCATTTCTCCATTAATTTCACTTTTTAGTAAAAGCTTATTATTTTTCTTCAATTAGTAACGAATACCAAACTTATCATTGGCGTCAATAATAACACTGGATTTTTTTAAGCTTATCCTCAGCGAATTAGTTTCATTTATACATAAATTTTATTTCTTTTAGTACATAACTTATTAACCATTGGCAAAATGTGTGCTGTTTTGTGTTTGTTTGCGCGCGCATCTTATTTGGACGTCATCGCACTTTTCAATTGTGTTCAAAAGTAATAGTAAACAGCGTGCATGAGACGTCATTGCATACGTTGCTATGGCATCCGCTGTTGCTTGATAATTTTTTTAGAATTCTTTTTCTCACTTTTAATTTCGTTATGCATTAAGTTGGTGAGCTTAATTTAGGCATATGGGATCAGAGAGATCCCTTAAATACTTCTTGAGTTGTGAATAAAAAAAGGGTTTCATCACTTGAACGATATTTTTGTTTTTATTGTTTTAATGCATAGCTTTTTTATTTTAGTGCGCAGCTTTTTTTTACTTCAGTTTATAACTATTAAAACTGAATTAAACTAAATGGAGCGACAACCCATGAAGAGCCAAGGCCTACTGTGCCCATCTCAGTTTTCTTGGCCTTGGGCACTGGGGTGCAGGAGCGTTCCGGTCATTTTCAGCCGGACGCTGAACCCCCAGTGCTTAGTCCCCAAGCATGCTTGGTACTAATTTCATCAATCCACTGAAGGTATGAAAGGCTGAGTCAACCTTGCCCGGCCCGAGGATTCAACCCAATACCTGTGGCACAAAGACGCCTTTCAGTCCTCTTACGTCAATCTGTTACTGTAACCAAAATTAATTATATTGGCATAATTTTATTTTATTGGCATTTTATTATTTATTGGCACTAATAATTTTATTGGCATTTTATTACGTTTTTCCTCTATCAATTAGTAATATTTCTCCCTTAATTTTACTTCTTGGTGTGAAAATTGCTTTCTTTTATTTCAATTACCGTTGATCTTTAAATTATTTAGTTCAATGAAAACACGTTTTAAAACTGCTCCAATTACCATGATGCCAATAGTGCCTATTAAAAAAAATTAAGTATCATTGGCGTCAATAATAGTAAGGCGACTTCTTACGGTTCCCCGTACCGAGTAAGTAAATTTCCTCCATTAATTTTACTTTTCCGTACATAGCTTATTATTTTTCTTCCTATTAGTAGGGGAGAGTGGGGTCAATTGTAACAGGGTACGATTGTAACAGAGCAAAAATTTCGAGTGTCGGGTTCTAGATTTGGTTCCTAGGTGGCGCACAAGGTGTATTTTATAAATCTACATGTACACCCCTGCTGGCAACCATTTTTACGTACTTCTGAAAGAGTTACATTACAAAGGATATTTTCACGCTATGTAAGTACTTTTTTTGGTATTAGAATATTATATTGTAACAAAGTAATTTTGTTTAAACAAATGAAAATTATTAACCGAATATGTAAGTGGGTACCTTAATTAACATTTAAAAAAAAGATTAGTTTTGCTAATTAACTAGCATTGTTTTTAACAAATGAAGCTGAAATGGCGTCTTGGGGACGATGTAACAATAAGTAAAGGGACGATTGTAACAGCTGAAAATAAATAATCTTACGCTTACAAACCATTACTTAACTCTTTAAGAACCACCAATAGTTTCCTATATCGTTTATATTATGCCGCATGTGCATTATTTTATTTGTCACCTTTCACAGCATAAATTAAAATTTTTAACCCCTTAAAGTTAAAATTTTGACCCTTTAGGTCTCTGCTCATTTTTATTCTTACTCCTAAAATATCACTACTATTTTGATCAATAAAAAATATATCACAACTATGATAATATGTATAATTAACTATGTTTTAGTTGAATTTATGAACTGTTACAATTTACCCCGTAAGTGGGGACAATTGTAACAAGTGCACGACTGTCAAAAATTGTTAATAACTAATATAATAACATTTAAAATAAGGTTTTTATTTTTTTTCTAGTAGAGGATAGTCTACTTTACTCGTCTGTCAATTAATACTAATAATATATTGGAATTTTTGTTAGTTAAAAATAGTTAAGTAAAAAATGTTACAATGGACCCCACTCTCCCCTACCTATTACCAAAATAAATTAAGCATCATTTGCGTCTGAAACAGATTGGCGACCTTTCACGCTCTAATAAATCTAATGAATGAATTAGTGTAATTTCTTCATTAATTTAGCCTATTTTGTACCTAGCTCATTATTTTAATTCAATTTCTAACTATAGCAAAAATTTATTATCATTGGTGCCTCTATTACTATCAGAGATTTTTTTTTTTAACATTTATCCTAAGCGAATTAGTACCATTTCTCTCTTAAATTTTGCTTCTTAGTACGATAGATTTTTTTTATCACAATGACCGTTAACTTTAAGTTATTTAGTTACATAAAAACACATTTTAACAATATAACAATAAAAAAAAATGCGCACGTGGCTTCAGATAACCTTAAAAATTTTTTCTTCGGTGTCCCAGTCCGTCTGTGCTGTCACGGTCATTCAGATAGCTTGGCACATTGAATAAAAAAAATAATTAAGTGTTACAGAACGCGCAATAATCAACTTTTTTTATTACAGCTATAAGCTAGCAATTCTTAATGATGTTATCTTTAAATTATTTGAATTAATGGTTCATTTTAGAACAATAGCTTCCACTAAACCAATAAGAAAATTCCATTTCCTAAATGTCTGCTAATTTAAAAATCTAGTTAAAAATCAATAATCGGACTTCGTAATAAGATTACAATTGTACTCATTCATCTATTTGAATAAAATTTGTTGGATATACGTTGCTTTTAGTCAAATTTTAGAAAAGTATGTTGTTGGTTTTTTGAATAAATAAATTGTACTGTATATTCTTTTTAATTCTATTTATTAGATTAAAAATGGTATTTAAATAAATATTCTTAGAAAAATTAGAATTCCATGCTGAAAATTTATTTACATTAAACTTAAAATCATCACTTTTATCCTGTATGCCAACAACGCAGAACTTTTCTTCTTTTGTAACACTTAAGTCCAAAAAAATAATATTAATATTACCGACTTGATTTCGAAGGAATATTAATTTCTCAAGGTAAATATTATTTAACGAAATAGTGAAATTTAAAGATAGTTAAATCATTAATTATTCTAAAATCAAATTCAATATTTAAAGTATAATTTTTGCTCATATTAGTGTACAAATTATTTTGTATTATATAAAAGAACTATTAAAAAGATACATATAAATTAGAATTTGCTAATAATCGAAATCGTAATTAAAGAAATTTTTATCATCTTAGTAAGTATTCAAAAGAATGTCTTTCAGTTAAGAAAATGGAATGCTATTACAGAAACCTCAGAAATCAAATGTCTCCATAAATTTAATTTTGTTGTGCTTAATAAATTCTAAAATGGGTTGACTATTAGTGATAATCTATGAAAACCTTTGTTAATGGTATTGTTAATAATTTTATTCAAGTTGTTAGAGAAAATAGTGAAGGGTTTAGTTAAGTATGTAATAGACTCACAAGTGATTGTTCAAAATTTAATTGGTATTTTGTGAAATTTCGAACTTATAATTATGATTAGAAACTGTAGTTTATTAATTGGATTTTTTATCTCCATTAGAAAACAAAAAATCTTTTAAATGATAATATTATCATTTAAAGTGCTAAGCTTAAAATTTTTACTATTTATTAATTCCGTATTTAAAAGGCTAATATAGAATTTTTACAGAACGTAAAATTACATAACATCGAATTTTTGCGAAACTCTTAACAACTTTTTTATATTAGGGTTATTACAAAATTCTTTTGAAGTTGCTCAGTGGCAAGATTAACATTAAAAAAAACAGTTGAAATGTTAAAAGCAAGTAAGTTTTTAAAGCAGTGATGAACTGCCCATTTCCATTTTGCAAACAGACCCAAAGGTAAAGTTTATCTATTGGACTACATTTAAATTACCCATCAAATTTAAAACATTCACTTGTGGGTCTAATACTTACTTAACTAAAACTGGCACTATTTTCTCTAACTACTTTAATAAAATTAATAACAATATTATAAAAAAAGTTGTTTTATGGACTATTATCAATAATCCTTCAATTATTGAAATCATTAAACATAAAAAAATTAAATCTATTGCAACCTTTGATTTGCAAATATTTTAACTACATTCCACTAAACAAACTAAAAGATGTTCTTTTGATCTATTACTAAGGTTCAAAATTATAAAATTTTGGTAAATAATAATCACCCCGAAGAATAAATCTTTCTTCGTATTCATGACGATACTATTAATTTTAATTTCTTGGATTTAAGTACTACAAAAGAATAAATTCTCTGAATTGATGACATGTAAGATAAAAGGAATGATTTTAAGTTTTATATAAATAAACTAATTACGAGGAATTGCAATGTTTCTAAGAAAATATCAGTATGTCAATATTAGTGTCAATATATCTCAAAATATTTCTGACAATGCATCGCAATATTGAATTTTGTACACATTAATCGTAAGTGTTGATGCTTGTGTGGGTGATAATTCACAAAAGTAGTCTCTAACATATGGTCCTTATAAACAATAGATAGAAGATGAATGCTTGGGTACCAACATCGGTTAGATGCAAACATACGTATATTTGAGAACACAGATTTAAGACCAATTTTGTCTTAACTCTAGGATCTCGGTATTAAGTAAAGTTTTCACCAGCAGAATTCTTCCAATCTCATAAAATTAGATGATAAACTAAAATCTCTCTCTCTCTCTCTCTCTCTCACTTATTTTTGTC
>NC_092210.1:72762930-72804647 GCF_043381705.1 Parasteatoda tepidariorum | reverse complement strand
TATACATATAAATATATATATATATATATATATATGATATTGTATTAATATAATTTGCTTTGGCTATATAAGTACAATATTAGAAAGCCTTAATTGCTGATGTAAATGTGTGAGCTGACGACAAGATTATATCTTTCCTTGTTTTGTTTTCTAGTTTTTTTTACGTTTTATTTGTTTTTTGAATTTTTTTTGTAAAAAAAATTATTATTTCTTACGTATAAATTTCTTTATTATTTTTTAAAAAAATGCTTTTCTTCATTTATTTTTATTTCTATTGTACTTATCATTTTCTTTTGCTGTACTTATCATTAAACTGACTTCTAAAAAGTCACATATTTAAACTAAATGAGTATCTATCATTTGTTTTACTTTTTAAATAAAAACTTAAAATTTTTCGATGCAAAAAATAACTTTTCTAATAACTACACTATAAAAAACTATTTATGTGTTTAATATTCATAAAGTCATCAATTACTCTTAATCATAGAAAAATCAATTATTAAAAAAGAAATACTGTATAGAATTATTAACTCCTATGCTTAATATGTTAATCGATATAGTAAATTATAAAGTGATGTAAAATATTTAATTATATTTAACAAAATATTCAATAAAATATTGAATTTTTTTGGGTGGAGGAAATAAAAAATCGCGATAAAATTGTATTTTTTAGAATGTATAAAAATGTTTATGCTACGTTAAATCAGCAATCAAAAAGCAATCATTTTTTTCATATATTTTGAAGCGTTAACTGCTACATTGTCAAATTTTATTTCGAAAGAATTTATTCAATAACTAATGAGGAAATACTAAAGAGACAGAAGCTATCATTTTCTTTGCTCCAATAAGTATAAAATTTAATTTTTGAACTATGCATAAAAACCACCCCCGAATTATATTTTATGGTCATGAAAAGTATTTATATTACTTTTACTAATAATTTGTATATCAAAAAAATTACTTCAGAAATCATGTTCAGTATCGTAAGGAAATAAAGCGAATATAATTCAGCAATGTAAAAAGTGATTCAAATAGTTTAGCTAAAAATTTGTAAATATTGGTCATACAAAATAAGCATGTTCCTTGTTTTCAATTTTATTCAGATTTCACCACATTTCATGTAGATTACCACATTTCATATTTCATGTAGGGTAAACCAACCAGTGAAGGAACACTACCCAGTGAAGGAACATTTCATATATATTGATTAAAAATAAGAATCTGAAAGTTTTTCCTTAGATTGATTGGTAACAATAGCTTACTGCCAAACAATAGGAAGTCATCTAGCAATGTTTTAGATTACCTGGTCAAATAGACTTCTCTGGAAAAAATTTCGAATTTGTCATTATCTCTGCAACACCTTGTTTCTTTGAAAAAATTATAAGGTGAATGCTTGTATTTATATGTTTGAAGTGGAATTAATTGCATGTAATAGTTTTATTTTTCACACTGTGAAAATAAGAATTCAAAATATAGTTATTGAAGTTACGTTTTATTTTTTTAAGCATCATTGCATAATAAAGTACTGAGATAAGGGGGTGTTTATTCACTGGATCAGCAAACGAGGAAAAATAAGTGAAGGAGCAAGTGTTCCTTTACTGTTTTTTTTTCTAAGTTAATGAAAATAAAAGATAAACTTAAATTTTCTTGTAACTTTAGTGATGTTCCGCATCAAAAATATGTTAAAAATACAAAAAACAACTTCTAACCAGTGAGGGAACAGGCATGTTCCTTTACTGGGCATAGATTTCCCAGTGAATGAACAGTATGTGTTGACACTTTAATTTTCAATTCATGATTACAAAAAAAAGTTAACATTTTTCAAGTATTTATATGTTATAATTTCAAGAATAGGCTTGTTTTTAAATATTTGTATGACTTATAAATTCATAAAGAGCATTAAGAAATAACCAAAATTAAGTGTTCCTTTTACTGGGTGTTCATTCACTGGTAAGAGCTGTTCCTTTACTTGGTCTTCTTACTACTTGTTATTTGTACCTCCGAAACTTTTAAATAATATTATGTAAGTTCTCTAAAATTTTTTTACTTAATTTGCAATTAGTAACAAATATGTTGACACTGTTATTTAACTAAAATTACGAATTTTGAAATTAATATGATTTTTTAAAAGACAAGCAAAGCTTAAGTGTTCCTTCACTGGTTAGTTTACCCTAGAAAAGATACTTGGAATAAATTAAATTTTTTTTGTCGTTAGGACACATTGCGCACAAACTTAAATGGAAGTTACTTATGATTAAAATTTTATATTTTTGTGAACGTTAAATTCTGGTGCTCCAAAAATAAAACTGAAACAAATTTCCTATTAAATTTTGACTTGTTCCATATTTAAAGTGTTTTCACAAAAAAGATTATTTTAGTAGATCGCATTGTTGCCGATTTATGTTAATACGGCATATCAGAATAATTAGATCACTTCAACCTCTACTGAGATATCAATAGTAATCAATTTTAAGTACAGTTTTGAGCAATGCGTATACATTATTTTTTTTTACGAAACAAAAAAGAATATATGCTAAACCTACTTTAAAAGTAAATGGATTTTCACCCAAACA
This sequence comes from Parasteatoda tepidariorum, assembly GCF_043381705.1. Taxonomy (NCBI): domain Eukaryota; kingdom Metazoa; phylum Arthropoda; class Arachnida; order Araneae; family Theridiidae; genus Parasteatoda; species Parasteatoda tepidariorum. The sequence goes on along the minus strand of NC_092210.1, from coordinate 72,802,074 downwards.
TCATTTGTGATGCATTGGCTTTTTCCTGTAACACAAAAGATAGAATTATCGGATTAAGTAAAACGGAAATATAAATATAATATTTAAACATCAATTTCAATATTATATTTTACATTTGTTGAAAGCCTTTTCTTTTCATAGAACAAAGCATACTGAACTGAAAAAAAAATGAATAAAGTAAAAATCAGGTACAGAAATGGGCAATCTAAGGAACACAAAATAATGTCCTATCATTTTGGATAATTTAGTATAAATGGGCAGCATTATTAGACAAGTTAATTAGTCTAATTTTAATCCTTTTAATTCTTTTGTGATGTATTCACGTTGCTTTCCATTTTTGCATAATTATCACAAAGTATACCCCATCTTTTAGGATATCGAAATATACACTACCATAAACTAATGGAAGAGACACTTTCAGTTTCCGACATTTTCTTGAATTTCGCAAGAAATACTTATGAATATTTTGTTAATCTAGAAGTTGATTTCCTATTCTTCATTAAAATTTAAAACTTTCAGAGTTTCGAGAGACCGCCACTAAATTACGAAAGAAAACAAATATTTTTAGACACTCTATACCAGAAAATCAAGCGACTTATATCGGCTACTTAGGTTGTTATTTTCAATCGCAGCATAAAATTTCGTTATCTAGCTTAAATACACTATATAACAAAAAAATCGACAAACCAAGAAAGAGTTGTCCGATTGAAACTAAAATTGGTGGATAGGAAGAAAATGTACAGAATAGTAAATGATTAAAATTTCAGAACAATTGAATAATTTATTGCAGAGTTACAGTAACAAGTTCAATAAGGTGTTGACCCGCCTCTAGCCTGGATACAAGCTGCCACACGGCGTGGCATAGACCGATAAAGCTCCCGGATGGTCTCTTGCGGTATTTCCTGCCAAATTCGATCCAATTGTCGAACGAGGTCATCAACATTCCGTGCCAGATGCAATCGCCTTCCCATCATATCCCAGACATGCTCGATGGGAGAGAGATCTGGTGATCTGGCAGGCCAAGGAAGAGTTTGACAAGCTTGCAGACAGTTCATAGCAACACGTGCCGTATGTGGTCTGGCATTGTCCTGCTGAAAAACCAGCCCAGGGCGCTGCAAAAGGAACGGTAGCAAAACAGGTCTTAGGATGTCGTCGACGTACCGCTGTGCAGTAAGTGTACCTCTAATGACGACCAAAGGGGTCCGGCTGTCAAAGGAAATGGCACCCCAGACCATAATGCCTTGTTGAGGGCCGGTGTGCTGTGCAATAGTGAAGGCAGGATCCCCACTCTGCCCTGTGCGTCTCCAAACACGTCTTCGATGATCGTCAGGACACAGTTGGAAGCGGAATTTGTCGCTGCAGACTATACGTCCCCAGCCGGCATCATTCCAGCCTGATCGAGCGTCGATTTTGCGTGTCTTAGTGCGTTCTTGGTGCGTCGATTTTTTTTGTTATAGAGTGTATTTACGCATATATGAGCTTCATTTGTAAAAAATCGTTTTATCTATAAAAAGTCGATTTTTCGTTTTGAACTTACTTTTCGAAAGTATAAAAACTAATTTGAAAATTGCTTGAATCATTTTGCATTTTTAGGATATTAAAATTAAATTTTTTCCATTAGTTGTTAACACGATTCACAATTGTAAAATAACGAAAAAAAATTCTAAATTTTTTTTCGTGCAAGCGCAGCACAATAGAAATACTTTAAATACTCATATTTTGCATATTTTTTTCAAATTTTAAAAAAATATGCAGTAATATGCAGTAAAAAATATGCAATTTAATTTTATATATTGTTTTAATTGCTCCAAACGTGTTGTTTAATGTTACTGAATGATTTTAAAGTTATAGTATAAAAAATATTAGAAAATTTTTCTTACAAAAGTGTTCATATCTCTATAAATATTTTAGCTAGTTTTACGAAATTTTATGCAGTTATTGCAAATAACAATCAAAGTAATTGATACACGTTACAAGCTCTTTGCTTGAGCTTTTGGCATAAAGTGTTCAAAAATACTTGTTTCCTTTCGTAATTTATTGCATGTCCCTAAAACTCCTGAAAATTTTAAACTTTATTGCAAAAGTATGAAAAATTGCATGAACCAAGCACTTCGAAAACTGCAAAATAGTCCTCTAAGTATTTGTAGAAAAATTCAAAAAATATCAAGAGCCGAAAGTGTCTCTTCCGTTATTGTAAGGTAGTGTACTTACATGTCTATTTTATAAAACGGAACTATTTATTATCATACATATTCTCCTTTGCGGAATTGTTGTCAAGTTTTGTATTGTTTACAAAAACTCTTCAATAACAGTTTAAAACGAATTATATCATTAATTTTAAAATGAAAGAAATTATTTGCTGAAATATTATTTACAATGAATATTTCAATTAACAAGATTGGATTTAAAAACTACTGTTTGATTTTTTTTATTATAAAAATACTATAATTTTTTTAATGAGTAGTCTTGTATAGTGTCCATTATTTCTGTATTAATGTTTATTTCTGTAGTTAAAGTCTACCATGATAAATTGTGATATAAATAATATGCAACTAAAGTTATATTTAAAAAAAATTATAATTTTGCACAATTTTAAATAAAAGTGCAAAATTGCTCATTAACGTATCGCTCTGACGTATAAAAAAACTCCAGGTGAAATTCGACAATCAAATTTATTGATGCAAACGGTTCGGTTTTGCTTTGTGGAGAAAATTTCAGGCTAAAATGCGACTTTTTACACGCAAAACCGCCATTGGACTAAAGAGTTATAAGAAGAACATTTTTAACTGTCATGCTTAGGTCAGTTTTGCCAATTTTTTTCTGTTTGAGTTCATTTCGACCGGAACTTGTTGCAGAACAAAATATTTGATACCATAATTTTTACTGCAATAATTACCGTAAAATCACTGACTCATTCTAATTAAATAAATATTTCTCCAAATATTAAGAGTATAATACATTTCATGGCAAAAATGGTATTTATGGTAAAATGAAGTTTACGAATGATGTTCTAGTACGTGTACTAGTACTGATGATGTACTAGTCCTTAGTACTAGCACTTAATATCGTAATTTCATATGGAATTTTTCACTGTGTGCAAGAATCTCGTGTCAGCGTCTAGAGTCCGACAAAAATTGAACAAGTTAAAAAAAGAAGAAAACTTTGTTCTCTACTGAAAAAACGTTTAAGAATATGTGACATGTTACACACTGTTGAAATCTTGAACATAAATTCAAATCCTGCAATGCCAAAATTGTTTCCTCCCCAGTCTTATTTGCTCATCTTGATGCCCTGGAATCTTGTTTTATTCAAATGAATGCTGATTCTCTAGTTAACTCTTCACATCTCCATAGCGCATAGAAATGCATTTTACTCTGATTTGCTCCTTTCGGCCACTGTAATTTTTCTTCTTGCTCTGTTTTTCATATCTTTTCTTTCGCGGCAACAGTGGTTTTCCTAGTTCGTTTTCTTACCTTTATTTTTCTGATTTTTGTTGGCAACTTTATGCTTTATATTTCATATTGCTTTTGTTCCTTTTCCTTCACGTCTGGCAAATCTTGAAATTGTGCGTCTATTTTTGAGCGCTTGGAACATACTGACTGTTATTTCCTATTTGCGTATTTTTGAAGTGAATAATGATTTTAATCATGCTTTTTTATAAACTTTTTATGCTCTAAGATGTCAATATTTGCAATTAACCAAATACCTATTTATCATCAAAATTGTTTAAATTTTTATTTTATTTATTTACTTCACTCAGAGTAGCAACAAATGGACTTTAATTCAAAATTTGCAATACTATTCATAGTTACCAAATTATTCTTCGAATTATATTTTCCGAACGCTAAAAATAAATATTCAGCTTAATTATATTTCCTTTTTCTCAGAAGAAAGGAATTCATTTCCTCATGATTAGGGGAATCGATTAGTTTCAAAATCTTTTGGCAATAGCTGAAGATTTACCAAGAAATATTTTTAATTTAGACTAAAATTCTATTTATTATGTTTCTTTATATTTGTGACATGCATTCACTAAAGGGGAATAATTAATTGCTTGGAAAATATAAAAGCTATAATATATTTTTATTTTAAATAGAACAAATTAATTTCATCTTTCTCGAATTTTAATTGTATTCCATTTGTAGCAAGTATTAATATTTTTTTCAGTAAGAAATAATTAAGAAACAAATTACTTCGTGTCTATCAAAGTTAGCTAGGTAATTATGTACGCTAAGATAACTGCATATAAAGTTACTCTGATTGTTGTGAAACAATAAGAGGTATTTTGATAAAAGCGTCTATCCTCAATTTGTTCAAAGTTATTATAATCATTTGCAATAAGCTATTTTTATTTCCTTTTAAAAAATTCGTTGTCTTTATACCATTAAAAAAAAAACAAATGGCTCATGTCGAATTTATATCATGAGTCCATTTTTTTTTTGAAAAAATTAAATCAGTTCTAAAAACAAGTATTAAAACAAACTTTTTTTTTTGGGGGGGGGCAACATTTAGGAAAATAAAACCACATCTCCCAGTTGAAAGGAGGGGCTAACCATGAAATTTGCGCACCTTTCTCATATGGCAACAGGACTATATGGAAAAAATTATTTGGCCAACTTGTAAAAGTGTGAACGTGAACATTAATTATATTCTTATTACATATTTAGTATTCCATGTTTTGGCAACAGCAGTATTTAGTATTCCATGTTTTGGAAACAGCATTTCTTGTGTACGATATAGATTTTGAGTTTTCAGAATAACGGTGTGCGTAAATTTTAATAAAAGTAAACAGTAAATGATCTGAGTTTGTTTTGTTTTTCTTTTAAAAGTTGTTTCTTTCATTATCAGAAGTGGGATAAACAGGCAACTGTAATTAATTTTGAGTTTTGCGTTTAAAATGGCATTTTTATCGCAACTTCGTAAAGATCAGTTACGTTACGTAGCTAATGAGTTATCCGAAGATGCTTCGTCTATTACTTTAAAAATCCCTGACTTGAGATAGTTGATATTGAATAGCGAGAAATACGATGAAGAAATGGTTCGAGGAATGGTAGAAAATTTAGTTGAAGACGCCGAGCGCCTTCGTCAAGAAGAGAAAGAAAAAGCCGATCGCCAATATGCATTGGAAAAAGAAAAAACCCAATCGCGAACATGAATTGGAACTCAAGAAGTTAGATATTGCTGCTAAAACTTCAGAAGTAGTCGAAACTGAAGTAATAACATCGTCGCCAAAAGTTGATTGGCAGTCACAACTGAGAAAGTTTTCAACGAGTAATGAGGATATCAGCCTTTAATTAGTACATTTCGAAAGAGTAATGAAAAGAGTACAAATGCCAAGTACATTGTGGATGGCATGTTTAATTAACCAGTTACCAAGTGAAATTGTCCAAATGATAATGAGAGAACCAGAAGAACAGTCAGAAAATTATGGGTATGTTAAATCCCTTTTGCTTAAGTGCTACAGACTAAGTTCTGAAAAATTTAGACAACTTTTTTATTCTCTTGAGAATACTGATGAAAAGTCATGTAAAGAATATTACCACGAGCTCGAAACGTATTTTAATGGGCGGACTGCAGGACTTAAAATAAGTAGTTTTGAGAGTTTAAGAGACCTGATCATCACAGATCGAATGAAAGCTCGGGTGCCGCCAGATATACGAGAACGTTACTTGGATCAGTGGACCCATATAATTTCACCTTATACATTAGCTGAAAAGGTAGATGAATTTATTGAACTCAATGATGTTTTTAAGAATCATATTCAGTATAATAATAAATATAGTAACAATAAGTTTTTGAAAGAAGAAAATATCGCCAAAGGTAAACAAACAGAGTCAAGTCGAAGTACAACTAATAATCAAACTGTTTGCTACAATTGTTATGATACCGGGCATTTTGCCCGGGATTGTGTAAAGCCGAAACGTCCAAAGTTTCGTACTGCCTGCAAAACAGAGGGACATGGTACAAAGGAATGTCCAAACAGAGCGTCTTTCCCATTAGTCAATGCAGTTTCGTTTTTATCCAGTTCCAGTAATAGTACAACGAGGAATATTATCATAGAAGAAGTAAATAGAAGTGCTCTTATGGATACCGCAGATATATTTATGTTAAAATACAGTTTTGCACAAACGTTTAATAAGAATATTCATGAAAATATAGTTACACGAATTCGAGGTATTGGAGGTGTAAAGGAGTCACTAGGAATTATCATACTTAATGTGACTATAGACAGGGTAAAGCTGAAGGAAGTTCTGTTTTATGTAGTGACTGACGATACATTTGAAGGCCCGGATGTTCTCATCGGGAACGACATCATTGACGCACCCCAGTTCTTGTGTACGATATAGATTTTGAGTTTTTAGAATAACGGTGTGCGTAAATTTTAATAAAAGTAAACAGTAAATGATCTGCGTTTGTTTTGTTTTTCTTTTAAAAGTTGTTACTTACAAACTTTCCGTACTTGTACAGTAAACACTTTTCAGGTGCAGAAAAAAAAACTATAGTTATGAAAATTAAACCGAAATACACGGTAGTTAAACAATTCATTTGGTATTAAATAAATAATCTCAAGAAACTGAAGCGGTAACGTATTATTTAATTAATAACTTCATTCGCTTAAAAAACATGCNCGAGCGTTAGCGAGCAGGAGGCGGAGCCTCCTAGTTTGAAATATAAAAAGAAAAGTTGCGAACGAAAAATGTAAAAGTAAAAGTGAAAAATAAAACTGGAAAAAAAACACAGAAGTCGAGAATGAAAAACATGTCAACATGTTTCAAGCTCTCAAAAAGAAGATCTCATTTTCAAAACTTTCTAGACGTGAATGAAATTAAACAAAAGTTATTTGAAATATAAAACGAAAAGTTGCGAACGAAAGATGTAAAAGTAAAGGTGAAAAATAAAACTGGAAAAAAAACACAGAAGTCAAGAATAAAAAAGGATGAAAAACAGAACAAGAAAAATCAAAGTGACCTAACGAGCCGAATCAGGGTAAAACGCACTTCCATGAGCAATGGAGAGGTGATGAAGAACTAATGCCATCAACAAGTTCGGTTCTAATATATTTATCAATTAGAATGAAGATAAACTTCAATAATGGGCCTAATTGATGTTTTCAATTTTTTTAAAGATAAGAAACTCGGTTAAATAAAGCCATAATTGATTTTTTTTATTTATTTATCTTTTATGCGATAGAAGGAATTATCGACTTATTTACATAATTGTGTAGATCTTTTTGCGATTGCGCAATTTTTTTTAAAAATATACATATATTTCTATATTGTCAGTGTTTATCAATTTTCAAAATAATGGAAAAAAAAAACAATTTCAAATTCAAAAGAACAAGCAATTTGCTATTTCTTGGAAATTTTTCAATAAGAAATGGGAAAATTTCTTAAAATAAATGAAAAGTTTACGTTCCTAAAATATTTCTAAATTTGAACAAAGGGAAAATAGGAATATTACTAAAATATGCAGAGCATTTTTAAGCTCGACAATAGTTTTCTAAATTATTTTTCCGAGAAAGGAAAACAAAGACGTGCCGCTTTCCTAGGAAATGCTATAAAAAAGTATATTTGCTTATCTGACTACTAATATAACCTGTAATTAAAATCTAATTTCTTCCTTTTCAAAAGCGATTAATTCTGTCCCTTTCATTCCTGAAAAGAAGTTTTTAGTTATGATAGAAATTAATAAAATTAGGAAATACGCTTATTTAATTTATAAAACAGCTATCGATTTTTATATTTCACTGTAGATAAACCATAAATATTCTATAAAAGTTAAAAATAGATAAAAAAAAGTATATTTTCTCGAAATATTAAAATCCAAATAATGCAACGGATTTTTAAGCGACAAAAAAAACTTCACATTCAATTTCAGTAAATACTTCAAACACTCTGAAATCGTCAAAAATATTCTATTCATACAGTTGTAAAATCTTATTTAAATATTTCAATGTTTGATGCAGATTTCGACACTTTCCTTTCACGCAGTTCCATTTAGGCGAGAATGAAACTCATACATTTAAGCTTTACGCTGTATAAATTTGAAAATTTATTCAGCAAATAATTTTTTATTCTCAAAAATACTAACGATACTCTTAAAAAAACCTAACGATAGTATGCTTAAAATTTAGATCAGCTGTATAAAACAAACTCAGTGAATTTTAAGTGTCATCAAATATAAGTTTATTTACTAGAGATATTTGATCTGAAATACATATAAAGTATATGCATTAGTATGTAATTAATCATATATTTTATTAATTCTTGGTTTCATTTTACGGGTTGCAAATTAAAAGAAAGATAGTTGAATAAATTTAAAAATTTATTCAACAAATAATTTTTTATTCTCAAAAATACTAACGATACTCTCAAAAAAACCTAACGATAGTATGCTTAAAAATCAGATAAGCTGAATAAAACAAACTCAGTGAATTATAAGTATCATCAAATATAAGTTTATTTACTAGAGATATTTGATCTGAAATACATATAAAGTATATGCATTAATATGTAATTAATCATATATTTTATTAATTCTTGGTTCCATTTTACGGGTTGCAATTTAAAAGAAAGATTGTTGAATAAATTTAAAAATTTATTCAACAAAAAATTTTTTATTCTCAAAAATTCTAACGATACTCTCAAAAAAACCTAACGATAGTATGCTTAAAAATCAGATAAGCTGAATAAAACAAACTCAGTGAATTTTAAGTATTATCAAATATAAGTTCATTTACTAGAGATATTTGATCTGAAATACATATAAAGTATATGTATTAATATGTAATAAATCTTGTATTTTATTAATTCTTGGTGTCATTTTACGGGTTGCAAATTAAAAGAAACGTCATCATATTTAGTTACTTTTATTTGACGTAGGGAATCATACTTATTTATTCGTGTTGCTAACAATAACAAAGTTTAAATATTACACAAAATAAATTACTAAGCACTTGAAATTTAAATCAATTGAAGAGATAGATTTATAATTTTGATTTAAGATTTGCGTCATTTCATTTTTTTATGTTAACTTAGAGATATTACCAACGCTACAGGGTAGGCTTTCAGTAAAACATCGAAATAAGTTTAGTTGCTCACTGAAACTAAAAGGCATAGCCATTAACCGCCTTTAAACTCTCTAGTCTTTCCTCCATTTATGAAACAGATTTTGAATTTATATATTAGTTGCCGCCTTCTATAAGCATAAAATTCTTACTAAATAAATTATTAAAATAATTAGCATAAAATTATTATAGAAAAAACTAATATTTTTAATTAGAGCCTTGATGGTACAAGGGATAGAGTACTCGTCTCCCAATGAGGTGACCCGTGTTCGAACCTCAGTGATGGCTGGTTGATACGAATTCAACACTCGGGTCTTACTGACCACAGTGCTGACGTAAAATATCCTTAGTGGTATACAAATCGTGGGTTGGAGTCCCCTTGTCGTCAGGATATCCATGGGAGGTTTTCGTGGTTTTCCTCTCACTGTTAGAAATTTCTCGGAAAAAATGGTTAAATAACAATTGATTGCATGGCTATTTTACCATATTTATTCCACGCAGTCAAATAACCATAAATAAAATGGTAATCAAACTGTTAAGTTTAAGAAAAGCTGTTTATTAACTGCTTTCACCTAATACGGTTATGCAACCAGAATTTTATCGCACCAACTAGAACCACCTAATGAAGCTACTTAGTTCTTCGCTGCTGCGTACATGTCATGGCCGAGCGGGCTCATCTGTCAATCTCATGACCATCAGAACCGGAGTTCGAGTCCTAGTGTTGACACTACAATATTTTCTCTATTCCGTTCAACACGCGAAGAATTCCCAATGGCCAGCACTCTCCAATGACCATTAACTTACGAAAAGCCGAGCTTCTACATCTAGTTAAAAAAATATAAAGTTTTTAGAAAATGTTAGTTGCAAATGGTAAAAAAACTGTATAGTTTTGTATTCATGGTTTTATAACGATATTTTTGTAAATAATTATAATACCATAAAGGAGGAAAATTTTCTTTTCCGTAAACTTTACAGTTAATCGGATGGACAGACAGCCGCCAGTTATATTACCGTAATTTTAGAAGGAAAATTTTAACAGTGTTCCATGTAACGGGAGTGCGTAATAGTTCCATCTAAAAGTCCTCCACGAAGGCAAATTTCTCCAAATACTTGATCCAAGTGTTCCCTTGTTTTCTGTATTGGGTTCAAAATTACAAGCATATGGAGCTGAACATTGGTAGTCGTAAGCTCGAAATGTGGTCGGCTGTACAGCAATGGTTTTTTCCTTCATATGCCTTTTCAAAACAATTGCTGATGAGAAAGTGTAATACGTTTTACTCCCGTTTGCTGAATATTTTAATTACAATGAAAAATTTTTGAGAAATTTTTTATTCAAGTGGTCTATTAAGCAGTTTGATGGTAAATAATTTACTCATTGAGCTTAGTGGATTTTTGTTTCCTTATCAAATTGAAAAGAAATACACGACAAAAATATTCTGCAATATGAAAAATACTGAGAATTAAAATTTATCATTTCTAAAAGCAACAACTAAAATAATTGAAAAGTACTATTTAAGTTTAATTATTTGATATTTTTAAAGATTACAACACATTGGTATTACATATAATATTTTTCACACATAATATTTTTCAGTTTATTTTAATAAATATTTAAATGATCTTAAAATAATAAAATATTCACAGTCAGAATTTTAAAGTTTTGTTAAGTATCAAAATTTTTTGTTTCACTTGGTACTATTACTTAGTTAGAAGACTTCCATGCACTCTAATTGCACAACCAAAAGTTGCGAGAGATATAAGAATAACAAACAATAAAATTTTTGTAAATAGAATGAAATGTATTAATTACGCTAGTTTGAGAAAGATGACGACTCTTTTCTTTGCATATTATTGTATGAAGAATTTCATAAACGAGGATTTTTCTATTTTTTAAAATAGTAAAAAGTTTAATAAAATAGATCGTGTTTATGCAGATCGAATTGAACATAAAAGCTTGTTTTCTCCTTTTCTATCCCAACTAAAAAATCCTTGAAAATTCGCTATTTTCAATCCAAACATATTTTAAAGATGCTCTCAATTTTTGTAAATATGATGTTTTAAAGAAAATATACATTATGAAGAATACAAGAAAAGGGGCTTAACTCATGCGGCAACAACAATAAAACGAAGCTTTTTTTGAAATACGTTGTCAGAAATAAGCGGAACATCCATTTATCTACTATCTAAAACTAAATTCAAATGTATGCATTTATCGGACTTGTCAAATTTAACGAAGGGCTTAAGTAAACGAAATTTAAAGCTTTATATTCGAACTAGCTGAATACCCGTTCTTCGTACAGGGTGAAAAATAGTGTGAATAGTCAACAAAACATTATCGATCAACTGGACGCAAGCTTGAGCAAAATATGAAAGTCTTATACCGACACAATTAATAAAGCTAAAACAATTCAGTGTTTTTTTTTTTTATTATTCGTTGCATTATAAAATTAAGCAAAAGACGTTCTTAGACATTCCATCAAAATAAAGATTAAATATTGTCAGTATCATTTGTCATGATGCTAGTGCTCGCAGCGAACTAAAATGATAGTCGACTTTTACCACTATCAAGCATTTTTTAGTAGGGGAGAGTGGGGTCAATTGTAACATTTTTTACTTAACTATTTTTAGCTAACAAAAATTCCAATATATTATTAGTATTAATTGACAGACGAGTAAAGTAGACTATCCTCTACTAGAAAAAAAAATAAATACCTTATTTTAAATGTTATTATATTAGTTATTAACAATTTTTGACAGTCGTGCACTTGTTACAATTGTCCCCACTTACGGGGTCAATTGTAACAGTTCATAAATTCAACTAAAACATAGTTAATTATACATATTATCATAGTTGTGATATATTTTTTTATTGATCAAAATAGTAGTGATATTTTAGGAGTAAAAATAATAATGAGCAGAGACCTAAAGGGTTAAACTTTTAACTTTAAGGGGTTAAAAATTTTAATTTATGCTGTGAAAGGTGACAAATAAAATAATGCACATGCAACATAATATAAATGATATAGGAAACTATTGGTGGTTCTTAAAGAGTTAAGTAATGGTTTGTAAACATAAGATTATTTATTTTCAGCTGTTACAATCGTCCCTTTACTTATTGTTACAATTGTCCCCAAGACGCCATTTCAGCTTCATTTGTTAAAAACAATGCTAGTTAATTAGCAAAACTAATTTTTTTTTTATTGAAATGTTAATTAAAGTGTCCACTTACATATTCGGTTACTAATTTTTATTTGTTTAAACAAAATTACTTTGTTACAATATAATATTCTAATACCAAAAAAAGTACTTGCGTGGCGTGAAAATATCTTTTGTGATGTAACTCTTTCAAAAGTACATAAAAATGGTTGCCATCAGGGGTGTACATGTAGATTTATTAAATACACCTTGTGCGTCACCTAGGAACCAAATCTAGAACCCGACACTCGAAATTTTTGCTCTGTTACAATCGTACACTGTTACAATTGACCCCACTCTCCCCTACCTTTAAAACAACACAAATTATCATGAAAATTAATAGCAGTAGTAACACTTACCAAAAATATTTAAGCATGGTTAGTACCAATAATAATTTTTATAGCTTGCTCAAGTCCTAGTTTTCCAACTTGCGTACTTAATCCTCCAAGTGAGTTGTGAAGACTAAGGCGCAAATTAAGTTGCGGGTGTTTGAAAAAGGTTTAAGAATTCTAAAGGGTACATATAACAGGGTATTTATAACAATCTGTAGATTAAATTAGTATGGAATGCTAATTAAAATTCATCAATCTTTTTTTATCGCACGTTAAAATTCCCAGTTTAAGTATTGAAAAAAATATTTATGTTTCAAACTCACCATATAATATTTTTAACTCACCATATAATATATACTTGAAGTATATACATAGTTTAAGGTGGTTATTACGAAATACAGTCAAAAACAGTTTTCGAATCTTAACGAATATTAAATAAAAATTCATAATAAAACCAACTGAATGTTTTCAAATATTAAGGAAAGACTGGTATGTTTAAATATTTTAATTGAAAGTGCACAGATGCAAGGGAAAATGAAATTTATAGATATGTATAGTAAGTAGGTAACTAGTCTTAAATTCATGTCCTTAAATTCTTGTAAATACGATATCTAGGAAGAAAATTAATGAACAAAAAAATGTCCATGCAAAAAAAAAAAAATAAAAAAAAAAATCACATTTCAATACTCCTGAAACATTTCCATAACACTAACAAGTCCTACAGTTAAAAACAATCTTTTAAGTAAAATTTTTAATGGCAAAGTTTAAGGAGATAAATTTTGTGGATCATTTTAATTTTCTTTTAAAAAATTCACTTTCCATGCGTTAAATATAAAATACTACACCTGTTTACTTTTAATACAGTATTTGTGAACTTTTAAAGTAGACTTCTTACAATAAATAGATATGGTTCTAAAATGTCTTAAATTTCAACAAATAATTAAAATTATGAGTTTGTGTGAATTAAATTCGAATTTTGTTTTATTTATTTGAAATTAAATGTGAAGTATTGATTTCTTCGTAACAATAATATAAATTATACTCTTCATTTCTCATACAATTATTTTTAAAACCCTCAATCCATCTTTTTATAGTATTAAATAGTTTTTTCTTTTTTTTAAAAAAATGGTTAACTTTTAAGTGCTAAAACTGATAACCTAATAGCCAGTTGACAAAGTAAGAAACAAGCAACTAAAAAAGAAATGATATTTCTATATATAAAAAAGATATTTCAGAGTAGTGAATATTCAGCCGCAGTTAAAGATAATATTAGGTTTTTTGACAATTTTTATAAATTTTTAAAGTAATGAAATAAATAATTTCAAGCTGGAAAGATTCCAAAATTTACGACTTACTGGAAAGTTTTCAATAAAAAATTATGAATTTTTAAACTGAAGTGAAATTTGCAACTTTAAATATTTGCTTTATTCCTTTTTTTGTTAATTGTTATCAGACATACTGATCATCATTTAAACTTTGTAACGCACTCCAAAATACTGTGTGAACAAAAATTTTACTTCAGGTTAATATAAAAATGAGCTCATTTATACCTTAAGTAGTGTACTTAATTCCAAACACCGATAAAGAGGAGTGACCAACATGGATATGACATTTATTACGATCTTTCGTTGATTATTTTTCCTTCCGAAAATTTCTATGTTGTCGAAAATTCTAAATCGTCAGACGCCAAGTTTACGTTTCATTTACAAACAAGCACGAAAAGGTTGGAGTTGTCGCGAGTTAGAAAAACAATGTTACTTTAAAAAATCTAAATTATCTTACGGAATATTTTTAAAATTGTAATACTTTTTTTCTAGATTTTTACTTTAATGCAAAATGCGCAAAATAGCGAAGGACGGACTGCACAAGTTTCAATCGCTTCCTGATTGATATAAGAAAACTTTGTCTCCAACTAGAGTTATGTGCATTATTTTGATTTGAAAAGACACATTATTTAGAAACGTTTTACCTTATTTTGAAAAGTGTTTTTTCATTTTTATGTTTTTTTCATATTTCCAAGTAAATTAATTTAGATAAGATGAAAAAAAAATTCTTCAAGATCAACAAAGATTTTTTTTCTCTTAAAAAAGCGATACACTTGAAATATTTATTTTAGTTAGATCCATCTAAATAATTAAAATATTTTTCGCTTTTCTTTTTATCAGAAGTCTTTAATTTATTTGGAAATGAAACCAGAAAATCATTGAATTCTTATACGCAAAGGTTGTTTAGCATAATTAAAAAAAAATGCTTTTTACATATTGCGACTCTCTAATAACGAAAAATACTTTGTTGAAATCAAGTGGGTAATTCTGATGTTTTTGCCTTGCCTTAAAAACAATAAGCTTGAATTGGGAGGGAAAAAAAACAAAACTCAATGTTTCGTCTGAGTCTCAAATGTGTGCTTACTACTCAAAAAATAAGAAAAAAAGGTCATTTTTGAAAAAAGAAACTGCAAAGTTTATATTGATAATGACACAAATGTTGCGCCACACTTCTAGGAGAAGTAGGGCACATCATAATGATTAAGAATTACCTAGGAAACCATGACCGGAAATGTTATCGTATACCGCTAAGGGAGCTTTCCTATTATGAACTGTTACATCGTGCGCCTTTGAAAAACAGGTACTTTTATTTGAAGAGCTTGGGTACATCAGGTACTTTTATATTTAGTGAAGAATTTAGAATGTTCCTTTACACTACTTGCTGGCACCATGTTTGTTATTCAGTAACACTACAATTTATAATTAAAGAAAGGTATGATACACATACGAATCAGTAACTTTACTTTTAAGATACAATATAATAAAGTAAGAATCATACATTCAGAAATGTACAATATTTCATAATATGAAATTTGTTAATCAAACACACAGTAAGCAGAGAAATAATATAAATTCCAATTATTCGTAACGAAATCAAAGCGGATAGAAATTATAAATTATTATGATATTAAAAAATTATTATTACAATCCATTGATATTTGAAAATAAGCGTATGAAACTCACCAACTCTTATTCGATGTAAACAAATTAATGACTATAAACAAAGTGTTCTAACATTGGTGTTTTCACAAGTGAAAGTAAATTATTTATCGTGTAAATGTGCATGAGTTTAATCTAAGCATTCTTAATTATTGGTGGTTAGATTTAATTGCAAACATTAACTATTATATATAAGTTCTATTTGGTGTTAGCTTGAAAAAAAGTGTTCCTTTACGCAATTTTTCAGGTTTCCAATATTAAATTCGAAGAGATATTTTACCGCAATGTTACAGTGTATATGGAAACTACATTGGAAGACATGAAAAATGCTCCTCAAAAACTATCTTTAAAAATGTTTGAAAATGCTATCGATATATTTCTTATCCCTATGTTTTCTGAAGCTAAATAAAATGATAAATATATCAGAAAAACTATAAAATCTATTTTTACGAATACAGTTCGGAAAATTGATCAATTTTATACTTTGAAAAATACCAGTTATTGTAGCTAGCATTCGTAAAAGAAATCTAAATTTTATTTTTTGTTCAAAATCGATCGAAAAAAACTTTTGAAAATTGAATTGAAGATGAGCTTTCAATGTATTTATTAGCAGTTTCATCATTTAAAATATAACAATTTAAATGTCTCAAATTAAATTTGGAATTAAATTTAATTTTTTAAAATTCGTATTTAGATCTATTTCATGAAAATTTTTCAATATTATTGATCAAAAAATTGTTCTTGGATATGAAACCTTTGAAACTTTTCAAAATTTAAATCGAAGTCACAATTATTTTCGATTCTTCTCAAAGACTCTCTTGATCAAGAATGGAAAATATTCTATCATTTATAGTTGTCATGGAAGCACCTAGTTGGATAACAATTGTGCTATTTTTATCCATAAGGTGTGGGAAATCAGGAAAGAGCATTTTAGTTAATATTCCATGATAAGGATTTAAAATATTTAATTTGTTGCGGATTTAAATAGTTAATTTTTTCGCTGATTTAAATGTTTATTTTACTACAGAATTAAGTACTTAGATTGTTACGGATTTAAATCTTTAATATTTTAGCCATTAGTGTGTTAAAATGCAGCATAAATTAAGAACAAAGAATTAGTTACAAATTAGAAAGACAGTCATATGTAATAGTTTAATGAACAGACAGTAGCTCGGAAAATAATTAAACTATAAATTAGATGTAGCACTGGTAGTATATATAAGAAAATCTAATATAAAAGTAGGTAGATCCATCGTATTAAACGATTGATTTGATAGTGTGACATGAATCGCAAAATTAATGTCTCTCTCATCCCGATCAATAACAATTACAATCAATTTTATGAACATAAAATATACGTTAGTGCAACGACTAAGATTACTCTCTTATCAACAATAAACAATAAAATTAACCCCTTTTAAGTTCATCCTTTCTGTCACAATTGTGAAGAACAATGAAAATAATTTACATTCTAAATAAGCACCAAGAGTCCTTCAAATAAGTAAATTTGTTAAATTTTATATAAAAATCTAATTTTTTTACAATCAAAACTGTGAATTAAAATAACTTGCAAAAGTGGATCTGAAACTTGAGACATCAGTAGGTACATCGTTAAATTTTCTAACATAAATTTAAATTATTTAAAAATGAAAAAAAGGGATTTTATAGATCACCAACTCAATAAATTCAATAAGCAAAAAATCGCATTGGGAAAGTAATAATTTTTACATGCGTTAATTTTAACTTCCTTAGATTTTCCATAGACCATATAGATCAGTGAGTCTCAACCTTTTTTTTTTTTTTTTGGCGGCACGCTTTTAACGATTTTAAAATTTGGCGGCACGCAAAGTAAAAGATAAGTTCAAAAGTGCTTTACTTACCTATAATACACTGTGTAAACTAGTTTATGATAATAATTTGGAATGTAAAATAAAATAATACAATATGTTTTACAGAAACAGCGTTTACTAAGGGATTAATTACAAATGAATAATAAGAATACTTTTAATGAGAAATTTCAGCTTGATGTTTTTTGATAATTTCATTTCTGTTTGATCGTAAAATGATAATCTCATATCGTCTTCTACATTGAACTGTCTCGATTTTTTTTTCGTTTCTATGTTGGTTAATACTGAAAATCCGAATTCACACAAATAAGATGTAGAAAATTGTAATAATATTTTTAAAGATTTTTTGGCCATTATGGGATAATCGCAACTGATGTTAATCCGAAATTAATTAATTGATTCTTCTGAATATTTTAAAATTAAATTTCGATTGTTAGAAAGCGAAATTAGTTCTTCCTCTTCAAAGTTAATTCAAATACAAAAGTATTCGTCATCACAAATGAATTACGAACAAAATAAATTTTTTTGTATCTAAATTTCGGAAATAATGAATTATCCGTTACAATATTCATATATATCTAAATACTTTTTTAAATTTAAACTTTACTCGTAATAAAAAAAGCATTGTAATTTTTTCTATATGCATTTCTAAAATTTGGCGGCGCACTTCAGTAATTCGGTGGCACACAAAAGTGCCGCGGCACAGTGGTTGAGAATCACTGATATAGATATTCAACTTAAATTTTATTACTAAATAGCTTAAGAAAATAATTTCACTATTCGCTTATTATCTAGATTATGTTTCATAATTTACCTTCCATTAAATAAATCATGTAATTACACCTACACAAAATCTTCTGGTTGACTGAAAGGAGTTATTCTATTGTAAATTATCCCTTGAGAGAATTATAAAGAATCTCTTTACTCTAAATACCAAGCGAACATTATCCAACGAAATTTGTAACAAAAGAAGAGCGAATAATATAAATTATTTTTCTGAGTGGGCACTGTCTCGATGTATCCAAGGTATAAGACTGTCCCCTGCAATTTAAATAAAATAATTTGATTGGCTAAAACTTATAGGGAGGAGCAAATACTTGATGCAGTTTTACTTATTTGACAAAAAGGAACTAAAATGAAATAATAATACAAGAATGAAATAAGAATTTCAGTTTCGATTTAAAGAAATAAGGACATGAAATTTAAAGCTTACAAAAACGTAAATTAATTAATACGGAGTATTTATTTTAAATAAGAAAGGTAACATTAAAACTATTCTACTGTCTATTGGCAAATTTATATTTAAAAATAATATTCAATTGATGAGAAATAAGTGACATTTAAAAAAAATTAGAATTTTGAGTACATAATGCAGAAGCTAATATCATTTCAAAACATCGATTCTCGTGAATAATTAGATATAGACAAAATATAGTATTTGATTTCTTCAAATACATTTCTAATAAAAGAATATTTATTTATGAAAAGATTCATATTACAAAAACATACTCTTTTAAGAAGAACCTGAAAAAAATTATTTAAATTTAAGGGACTTTTTGTTATTTATAGATTTGACGATTATATTTTAAAAGGATAAAAATTAAATTAAAAAGTATGTTTCTCAAAAATCACAGTAGCTTCTTCTGTCAGTTTTACTGTCTTAACCTGGTCAGTTTTAAGGATGTTTGATATTGAGTCGATATCGTACAGTCATAAAAATTAAATTAAAAGTATGTTTCTCAAAAATCAAAGTAGCTAATACTGTCAGTTTTACTGTCTTAACCTGGTCAGTTTTCAGGATGTTTGATATTGAGTCGATATCTCCCAGGGTGATCATGTTGTAATCAATTATTCAGCAATATTAGCAATTCAGCAATGATAATAATTTTATTTTATGATCGTCGTTGAACAGCAGACGCAATTTTGGGTTGGGGACAATTCATGTTCAATTCTGCAGCCTTGTAATTTTGAACCCGATCCAGAAGACAAGGGGACAGTTGGATCAAGTATTGGGAGAAATTTACCTTCATGTTGGACTTTTTGAAGGAACTAACCCACATAGGAAAACAAAGCATTGTAAGACCTCCCAAAGTTAGCCTAACGGCAAGGGGAATGAACCGTCTACCACTGAGGATATTTTTCATCTTCATTTCACGGTGGCAATTTTACATTTTCAGCTTCAAATCTCTTCTCTTTTTCCTCATTCTGGTGAACTGATGTATCTTGAGAATGGGCGGCTGTTTTTGAACACTCAAAATATCGAGTGTTCACTCGAATTTTAAAAATAAATGAATTTTATAAGCTTAAATCACACTGTTAGAAATTTCTCAGAAAAAATAGTTAAATAACTATTTAGTGAATGGTTATTTTACCATATTTAATCAAAACAGTCAAATAACCATAAATAAAATGGTAATCAAACTGTTGAGTTTGAGAAAAACTGCTTATTAGCTGCTTTCACCTAATACGAATAAACAACCAGAGTCTTATCTCACCAACTGGAACCACCTTATAAAGCTACTTAGTTCTTTGCAACTGAGTACATATCATAGCCAAGTGGGCTTATCTGTCAATCTCCTGACCGGCAGAACTGGAGTTCGAGTCCTAGTGTTGACACTACAATATTTTTTCTATTCCATTCAACACGTGAAGAATTCCCAATGTCCGGCACTCTCCAATGACCATTAACTTACGAAAAGCCGAGCTTCTACGTCTAGTTAAAAAAAATATAAAGCTTTTAGAAAATGTTAGTTGTAAATGGTTAAAAAACTGTATAGTTTTGTATTCATGGTTTTATAACGATATTTTTGTAAATGGTTATAATACCATAAAGGAAAAAAAATGGTCTTTACCGTAATTTTTAATGTTAATCGGATGGACAGACAGCTGCCAGTTATTTTATCATAATTTTGAAATGAAAATTTTAACAGTGCAGGCTAAAATGAAAGCATGCCAGCAGATATTCTTTACTTTTCTTCAAAATATACTCTTTATCCACTCAGCGCTTGGATTTTTTAATTACACATAACTTTTTATTTTCTGTCTACAAACGATGAAAATATATTTACGTAAAGGCGATTTCTTAAGGAGTAGAGCTCTGAAGCGGTAAAGATTGTTTCCCGTGTCTTTCATCTTATGATTAGTTTACGCGGAAAATGAAATAATTTCGATCGAGCGTACTCTCCGAAACTGAAACTATTCAGCAACTATTTCTGGAGAAACTTCTCTGAGCCATTATTGGATAACTCTTCATGGCTCACCAATATTGGCTGAAAGTTTTTTGGAAAAATGCCAGTATATGCGCCTTTGCTCATGTCGAGTGATCAGTATTCAAGCACATTCCACCTAAAAGTTCAAGAAGAAAATCAATATTCAAGCCTGTAACATCTTAAGAAAAAAATTCGTACTCAAGAAGGTGTAGAAGTTGAATCACGAGAGAAGGGAAGAGGAAAAACAACGCATAGGAAAAGTTTGAAAATGCCAGTTTTTCTCCGACGTCAAATACTATAAATAATAATAAATAGTTTAAATGAAGTAACAAAAATATTTTTATAAAACTATGAGACTCCCCCTCGTTCTCGCTTCATTCCCTAACCACCTTCGCAGTCGTCTTTCATCTGCGTTGAAAACTCGAAAATTGATTGAAAAAAAAATAGTGCGTGGAGTCCCTCCGCGCGGAAGAAGTTAATCTTCGCAACCTGTGACGTTAATTGTAGAAGAATCAGCAGTCGTAGAAGGATCACTAGTTCTATTCAACGACTCTTTTTTCGCTTTCGTGCTCTGTAATCACGGTAATATTGTGCATTTTTCCCTCGTGGACCTCTTGAACCAGTGGAAGTGCTTGTGGTTGCCTCATCGTCTCGCCCTGGAAAATGTATTTGTATTAATAATGTATGTGAATGCGTCATAATGTAATTTCAGAAGAGAAAACCTAACAATCAATTGATATTCACAAGAGACGTACCTTGACATAACCTTAAATCCGTCGCATTGTCCGTGGGATTGTTTTCACTCATTTTTTACAATTGTTATCCACTAAATTTGAAAATAAAAAATACTACCCTATTAAATTATATGTGTATCAAAACAAACTAAAAAAATATTTATAGAAAAACAATAATTTTATGACTTTTCCTATTTTTATGCAGTGAGAACCGAAACAATATGGAAATGAATGAGGGAAAACTGAATCCTACCACTGATCCTACCCCGGCCAATAAAAATGTATCGTTAAACGTTTAACGCAACCTTGTTGGAAGTCGAAAATGCATCAAAATGCTTCAAAAATGCATCAAAAATGCATCAAAAATGCATCTTATTTACATATTTCGTTTCAATGTTACCCAAGGGGCATTAACTTTCACCTCCTTATTCTTAGTAATTTTGAATTCAAATTAATTACCATTAATTAAGAACGGAACACACTCGTCTTGTAATTTAAAATGGAATCCAAAAGGTGGGTCAGTGAGAACTGTAAAACTAACTAGCCTCTCTATTACAAGGAATGAAGAACTATTTAAATTATCGAATTTTTCTGCTTTTTTTAAAATCATAGAATTTTTTCAAAATTTTTATACAGTCACTGATGGACCTGTTAAAGCATTAATAAAAAGAAGGGAATCAAATATAATTTCTTGTTTAAAATAGAGGTCTTAATTTTTTTTTTAAATTTTAATATTCAATTGTTCCTTGAATTATCAATATTGATACTTTAATGTTGAAAACAAACATTTCCATTATTTATCTCTGGAAACATAATAAGTATAGCAAAAAAGTATCTAAAAGTTTTTAAATTTTTTGGGTAAATGAATTGTGCTATAAGAATTGAGACAATAACATGACAATACAATATACATGACAATATAATATCATTACATTGATAATAATATTGCTACCCATTTTTTATACATTTTTAATTTCATCGAAAAAGAACCAGCTTATGAAAATAAAAGTCTCGAGAGATAAACTTTTTTCTTCCTTACTTCTCTTGCAGCATGATCTACATAGCACAAATATAGCCATTATTAAATGTAAAAAAAGGTAAAACATTCTCGTAAAAAATTAAGTTTCTACCAAATTAAAACTTCGAAACAAACCTAGTGCCAAATTCATCAGCAGAAAATGGCCTTTCATGCCGAATTCACCTGCAAATTACCAAATGTGAATTGGAACTGACAATTCATCTGCATTTGCTTAAATAGCAGAGGCGACCGCCAAATATTTTTGCCAAACGTCTAAGAGATACAATAATTCTGAATATTAACCCATTAACGCCCACTGTCCACAATTTAGGAGAGTCAATAAAACAGTATGTTAAATTTATATTTTTATCTTAAAAATAATTTTTCTTTTCTGGGAAGATAAATGGCAGCACTATCAACATATCCACATATTTTTTAATAAATGTACTGCTATATTTGGTTTGTTATTAGGATCGCCATTTTGTGATTTTTCTAGCCTCACACAAATATCTTTTTTTAATGCAGTCACATCAAATAAATTTTAAACGAAGTATTTTATTTATTGCAGTTTTTCTCTTAAGAGTTCAACATAAAAGGCTAAATAAATTTGTTTCCAGCAGTTTCTTTTCTTTTTATATGATATTATATTTTACTGTCCTCAGTTGAGGACGTTGGGCATTTCAGGCAAATTTTAAAGACATTTTAAGAATTTGTTTTTATTCATTTAATTATGCAAGCGTGTTTGTATTTTGATGGAGTAAGTGAATTATAAAAATAGCAGATACTTTCTAAACATTATTCACCTTATTTTAGGAAATTATTTCCCCTTGTACGTCTCTTTAAAATCTTCGTAATTTTTTTTTAAAAAAAATGAATTTCTTACGTAAATTTCTTACAATACAGGAAGTTTAGGAATTCTTAGAACTAATTGAGGCAGATGTCATTTCAATTCCTTCTGAGGTTGATGAGCCGGATTTGAATGTGAAGACCATAAATCCGTTACAATTGCAACGAATTTCGAAAAAATAAATCCCATGGGACAAACAATGTGGCAGTGCGAAGTACAAAAGGAAAGAGTATCTTCGCCTCAATCAAAAATCATACGTGTGTATAACACTTTCATGAGTGGTGGGGATCAACATGACTGGTTTTTAGAAAAGCACACTATATCGATAAGGGGCAAAAATGGTATTGGTGTCTATTTATAAGTCGGTAGTGAACGCTTACATTTTATATAAAACTCTTCATAAAAAAAAGAGTAAGAAGCAGATTTCAATAAAATATTTTCGACGTGAGATTGCCGTAGCATCTTTGAAAAAAATCCTAATAGATCGAGTAGACGGCAAATGATAAAATAAACCTCTACTGTTGCAGTGAAGTACGATCCTATTGGCCATAAAATAGCAAAAAAGGAGAGACAAAGACGTTTTCAGATGGAGAATTGTAGAAAAATTTTTGCACATAATTATGAAACACGTTTATTCAAAAACAATTACTTAATAAAAATGAATTCTTTGTTGTTTTCTAATATTTTATTTATTAATATTTAGAAAAATTAAATTATAAGGTTTACAATTTTTACATCATTTTAAAAAGTACAATTTTAAATTGCAAAAAAAGTAAAGTGTGGGCAAAATCGGCTGAATAATTCCTGAGAAGTTGAATGTTAAGAGTCGAATTACGTGAAAATACATTTAATAAATCAAACATTATTCCAGGCGTTTCGCAGTTTATTTTTATTTATTTATTTATTATTTTTTGCGCTCTATTCAATCAGCTCGAAAATAAATAATACTCTAAACGTGCTTCAAATCAAAATACTTATTAAAAATGAAGAAAAAAAAATTACCCTCGTCTGTTTAACCTTTTTTTGCAATTTTGACATTAAATAATGAAATAAACTCATTTATTTGAAACAAAATACCCGCCTGCTATTGTGAACTGCTGTTCAATCGGACTTCTTGGTAAAAACATTCAAAGAAACTGAATTTCAATCCTTTTCAACTCAAAACAAATGTGAGACATAACGAAGATACTTAGGTTTAAGAAAAATAAATTAAAAATTTATTGAAATTCTAAGTATAAAACAATTTTTGTAGCTCAGAGAAATGAGAAAGCTAATTTTAACGATGAGTGAAAATTATGGTTTTATTAAATACTAGTGGGCTGCGCCCCCTGCTCGCTAACGCTCGCCAACCCCCGAAAATTGCTACGCAATCTCGCTTCGCTCGCTACTAACTTAGGTACATTGCAAATGCACAAAATTCCAAGAATTCAAAACAATCATTCGAATCCATAACAACTTTTTTTTTTAAAAAAAAATTACATCTTTTTAGTAAATATTAAGTCATTAAAATAAATTTGAATTCAAATAAATGACATGTAATTCGTTAAACCTATTAGAAATGTGCTATAGTATAAAATCTTAAAGCGTAACAGCACGACTGAGACTCATTTTTCAATGAATAACTAATAACAATAATAAAACAAATAAATTCGTGATATAAATCAAAAATCGTCAAATAAATTCGTAATATATAAATTCGTGAAAAAAAGCGCTTTCTACAAAATACTAAAATAGAGATCTATCGACAAAGACTACTCACTTCTGCCTAGTTTAATAGTATGAGATTGCCGCAGCTGATAGGGTGAATTTCGGAAGAAATCACATTTGGTGAGAATGCTCATGCTCTCTCTCGTTATTTTAGTTTCCGTTTTTAAAAGCGCTATATGTTGAGCCACCTCATATACATTTGGCATGTGACATTTTTAGCGGCAATCATTGGTCGATTTTCCAGCGTTGCCATTCGGGGAGTTGTAATGACGCTTTTTTTGTCGCCGTGTAAGAGAAATATATATATAGACAACACAACGACCAATATCACTTACATACTTTATTGTTAAAATAAAAATTATTACACTCTTAAAAAACCGGAAAAAATAATTAAAATTAAGTGACATTATATTTGGAATATATATTGAAATCCAAGAAACATATTGGCCGAGCAAAAGGGACAAAATTATTCACTGTATTATTACCTAACTGTATTAGCCACTTAGCCAATAAATTAAGTTTAAAAAAAAAAAAAAAAAAAAAAAAAACCTACCTGAAATAAAACATGTAAGTAATACTACACTGTCTTAGCCACATATGTCGACGTCTCATTTATTTACAATTACAAAGAACAATAAGTATACATTATTATAATTATTACGAACAATAAGTATGCATTATTATGATTATGACGAACAATAAGTATACATTATTATAATTATTACGAACAGTAAGTATACATTATTATAATTATTAAGAAGAATAACTTGATAATAACTTATTCTAAACAGAATCCCTCTATAGGGAAAGTAAAATTGTCATGGTTCTGCTTCTTTGATAATATTTTTAAATTACAGTAAGCAGCATTTTCCGACAGTCACTTCGGTAATCTGATTACTTATACAAATCTCTAACATTTGATAGCAATAATATCAGATAGATTAAATATATAACAAATTTTAATGACTTGTAGAAATGTAACAAAGAAATTTATTGTTTGTTTTTATTTTACATTGAATTAACAAACTTACACATAGATGTAGTAATCGTTCTTGTGTTTTTACTTAGATAAATTCTGAAGTATAATTTAAAATTTCATTAATTTAAAATTGAGCAGAATAAATAAATTTTCAAATTATAACTACAAAACATTGTGTAAAAAAACTCCAAGAATTTCTGAGAAATGTAAAGAACTGGAATTTTCGAAACATTTGATGTCACCTCACTCATAAATTACCATTAAAGCTCAACGACAACAAAGTCCTTTTCTTTTGTGATTTTATTGTTTTCTCTATGTTTTTTCTTCTTTTTGAAGTCCAACTAATATAAAATTGAAATATCGTAAAAAACTTAAATAATATTTTCTTACCGTAAAAAAAAAACGAAAACGAAAATTCCCTGAAAAATTGATTAGGAACTTGTGTTACCGAGAAAACTCATCAAAATAAAATATAAAATAAAATATCCAACTGAATTGCGGTTGATAACATCGATATATCAGAAAATATATTATAATCTCGCTAATTCTAACAGTCAATATACATATCCACATTAAATTATACTTTAAACATTTTATAAATATCAAATATTTGAGTTAATAACATTGGTAGATAATGATGTGAAATATGGAATTATGATATTATGATTCATCTCAAAATAAGAGTCAACATAACGAACTTTATGAGCAATAAAGTTTCATTTTTGAAGAGTAAATGGATGAATCATTTTAAAAACAACCAAATGAGTTTTACATCATTGATAGATAATAATGTGAGCAATAACTTGATGGGAAAAATATATCAGTAGCGTCATCTTTATTTTGTGTTTATTTTCTTCCCCATCCTTTTTTTTATCTTCTATAACTTTTCTTCTTTATCTATCATAATCTTTTTAATGCTAACAGTCAATATATTTATCCACATTTAACAATACTTAAACCATAGTATAAATAGCAGTTTTTTAGAGTTGATAACATTGATAGATAAAAATATCAAATGTGAAATCATGACATTATGAATCATATCTCACAATAACTGTCAATATAATACATTTTACAAGTAACAATCTTTAAGATGTCATTCTCAAAAATGAAACTTCAGAAAATGGAGTGAATGGGTGGATTTTAAAATTAGACAAATGAGTTGTAGTACAACATCGATGATGTGAGCAATAGCTTGATGAGAAAAAAATAAGTTAGCAACGTCACCTTTATTCAGTATGTTTTTTTCTTCTCAAACATTAAGTTTCTTCGTAACTTTTCAGACTGATTCTTTCTATTGTAAGAATCTCATCAACATTTTCGAAACTACCCACTTGCAAAGTTTCTGTACTTTGGTGAGGGGAATACGCAGGATTCGTAAAGTGTTCCACACTCGGCATAGGTGCAGCGTTTCCTGTTAAAGAGAAATAAATAAATTGCAAAATATTTCTACGTCTAATAAATAGGTTATTGTTACAGTATGGATTTTTATGAAAAAGGTTATTACAGCAGGAAAATTAGGAAATTTTAATATGTAACTTTAATAATTATTTAATATCTGTAAAATTTCGATGCCCTGGATTACCGAACATAAGTAGCGTCACTATTTTCCCTCGACTTCTGTGTCGTTTTTGATTTACATTGCCTGGCGCAGATCACATGGGTAAGCAGTCGCCATATTCTAGTTTGAACGGCGATGGTGACTAGTTTGAAAGTAGTATGATTACGCTCGATTTGTTATTTCTATTTTCTTACTTTTAAATTAGTCGTTTCTAATTCTCTAATAAATAGCTAATTCTCATTTGATGTCCTAGTTTCTTTATTTTTTTTATTTTAAATATTTCATGAATTATTGTAAAATTTTGTGATAGTGCAAAATAAATTTGTTATATTTAATACTCGTAGTCTCATATTTTCAATAATGCTTGTCAAAGAAATAATTATTAATTATATAACAAACCAGAACTATTTTGTTATTAAACTTTATATATGCTGAAAATATTAATCTATACAGTTTGACTTTTAAAATTAGGAACTTAATATTTCTACATTGAGAGTTGCGGTCACAAGAAAGTTTCAATCACCAAAATGGCAGCGTATCGCTATTTAAGTTATATTATCACTCCAATAGTGAATGTGATGATTTTGATAATACCATCACAGTTGACGCATGATAAGCCTATAATATTGATCCATTGAACCCCGATAGCTCAAAGGTACTTTGTGACATCCTTCATTCACATGTCACTGATGGTAGAACTTCTGGGAGGCAATTTTCAACATGACAATTCTCGGTACGCATAAAAGGGTTGTCTCCGGTTTTTCTGCCCCATTGTCACCCTTTTCCGACCTGTACCATCCCCACATTTGTCACCGATATAGCTTATCTGAAATTATTTGAAAAGACAAATGGAAGTCCAATTGCTGAACAGCAATAGGGACTTGTGTACCTCAAATGCTTGATCGTCTCACATCGTGCATTCACGCTAAATGTGACCAACAGGGTGACATCCATTCATTAGTTTTTTCTCAATAAATTATCATTTTGCTTAGAATATATATATATATATATGTGTGTCATTTTCTTATCAGATCTTAAGCATTTAAATGTTATGTATTGTAAAATCCTGCTGAATTGAAATTCTAAATAATCTAAATCACTTTTGTTACTGCTGTTTTTAAATATTGACAAAAAAAAACCTGTAAAAATTTTTAAAAAAAAATAATGCACGTCTTTGCTTCAATGTTCTAGAATTAAAAATATGTGGAAGCTANATGGTAAACAATAGTTTTGAAAATATGTTGAATACAGTAGTCATGAAATAAAGAAAAATTGGTTGAATGTTTCGATTAAACTTCATTTTAATACTAAAAAAAATATTTTTTTCTATACATACAGCATTAAAGTATATAGTCTTAAGTTTAATTTGCACAAAGAAAGAAGTTAATATGTGAGAAATTGTTCGAGTAATTACAAATTTACAAAAAAATTGGATTTCGGGTAGCCCCGCTCACATGAATGTCGGGCATCACCGCCCAATTTTATTTAGTCGATAAATGTACGGTTGCAAAGATTATTATTTTATTGCTTCAAATTTGAATGTTGCATGCATTTAACAACAAATATTTTTGTTATTAAATGATTGCTATTAAATGATAGAATTCACTAAAAATATATAAATATGTAATAAATAAAATAGTTTTGAGATAAAAATGATGAACGAGGTTTATCTATTGTCAATACATTGGTCATTTTCATTTACACCAGAAAAAACAGTCAAAAGCGAAACAGTCAAACATCAGGGCGGGGCTACCCGACGCATTTTGAAAGCAGCTGAAAAACATGTTTTTTTTAAATTTATATTCTTTTAAGTTAAACTATTCTTTTTTTAGTTTATTCTTTTTGAATTATTTAATTAGATGATGAAACAATAGAAACATACAAAAATATTGATTATTACTCAATATTGTTCAGAAATATAAGCGATACTCCTTAAGTGGGCTGGGCTACCCGACTCTCCCCTATATATATAAACTGCACATAAGTTGCAAGTGATACATATAACCCATAATATGAGAAAAAATACAAAGGAAAGAAGGAAAGAAAAAGGAAGAGGGAAAAAACGATTTCAAAAAAGAAGAAAAAAATATTAAATTATAAAAATTTTGAAAATTGAATAGACTAGAACGAAAGTAAACCACGATCTCTTTTTTAACTGAAATGAGAACGCAATACAATTATAACCACGGAAAGATATTATCTTATAATCAACTCACAGGCTTATATCCGCAAAAAATAAAGGTTTCCAATACTGTATTAATACAATCAAAGCAAAATAGATCAATACAAAGAGTGAAAATTAATTTAATTTGATACATTATTGATAAACTATTGTATTGATATATTTTGCTTTGGTTATATTACTGCACGCAATCTAATTTTATAATAATTTACTCACTGGTTGTTTCAAATGTAAAAGCATAATCTACGTCTTCATAACATGCTTTTCCTTCCTTTTGTAAATTTTCTCTTCTTTGATGAGGGAAAAATTCCATATGCGTCGACTGCTTTACACACGCTGGTGGGGTAGCATTCTCTGTTAAAAAGAACGAGAGAAAAAAATAAATTGTAAAATATTTCTACGTCTAATAGACGGGTTATCGTTGTGGTATAGATATTTCCGAGGAAGATTAATAAAGCTGTCAGAAAAATTAAAAAAAAATTAATATGCGTAATACTTCTTGTGTTACTTTTACGACAGTCAACACAAACTTCGGTAGTTTTTCGATGGCTTTGTTTGCGTTTTTTTTAAACGTTGAAGAAAATTTGAAAATATGAAAAAAAATTGACTAGCAAAAGCATGAATAAAACTAAAAATATTAAAAAAATAACGGGCTAGCAAAAGCATGAATAAACTAAACTAAACACATAAAGAGACAAATAATAAAAAAAAAAGACGATAAGATTAGAACAACAGAGAGTTGTTGATATTTTGGAGAATTGTCTTTGGTTTTGGAATTTGAAGTTAATACTAACCCGTTACGGGTCTTTCTATGTTTTTTTGTAAGTTTATTCTGACCCGTTACGGGATTTTCTATATTTAATTGAAAGATTATTATTAACCCGATACGGGTAATTTAATGTCGTTACTGGGGGGGGATTTAATTATCAACTATGTCAACCTTCATCTACCAAAATCAGCCTTCATCTACCAACCTTCTTCTACCTCGTAATGGAATCAAGTTAACATGTCTTATATACTAGTGATTTGATATTTTATTTTTGCAGTGGTAGCTACGCCACAAACTGTATTTGTTGTGGTGTTAAATAAATGTTTTTTTTATTAAAACAAAGAACTGGTTTAATATAGCTTGATGCTTTATATATATGTATATATATANCCGATAGCCCATTGTGCATAGATATATTCTTCTTCGGCTTCTTCAAAACTTAATTACTTATTATATACAAATATTCGAGCGATTTTCTTAAAATTTAGTATTTTTTTATTAATTCTATTCAACATTACTTAAAGCGATGTAAAAAATTTTATACTTTACAGTTCGAAATGTTTTCGACCATTTTACTATTAAATAAAATAACTCATATTTGCTAAATGTTTCATGTTCCATGAAATAATCTTTGATTAAACAAATTTAATAATTGCGAGCAAAAAGTTTTCAATTCTCTTAAAAGTCGGCAATACTTGAGGTTTAATGAGATACGCAAAAAATAAAATCGGCATTAAGAGGTTCAAACTTTGGACTGCTCTCTTGATCAAACGATGGGGACCATATATCTCAGATTGCGGCTATCCCCTATATTTTGAGGGTCAGAAATCTATATCAGTTGAAAAATGGTATCATTATTCACAGGATGAACGTTTTTGCGTTTGGTTTCGTAACTTAAAATATCTTTTGAACTAATTAATTAACATATTTGAGGTCACCTTCTCGAACCTTTAAGATCGAGTCCTAGAAAGTGAAAATCAGAATATTAGATCAAAAGTTACCTGGGTATTCCTTTTTTTTATTATTTTGCACTGTACATTTACAAACATTGATCGAAAAAATGAAGTATCTCTTAATTTAAACTTATTTGCTTAAATTTATCTGTCTTTAGAAGAATTTTACTATTAGATTCGTATTTAAGACAAATAAAATGGTTGAAGCCTTCTGCAGGTAGATGCTTTGTTCTAAAATCATTATATTTTTCCTTTTACCGAGGTGAAAAAACTTACGCATATGCCTTTTGCTTCTACAGACAATTTGAAACTCTCTTGAAAGCAGAATCAAGCAGTTTCGAAGAAAAATCTCTCGTAGCCACTTTGTTGATCATTCAACAAGTCTCGTTAATATATTCTTAAAGTCGTTAAACTACAATTGCTGTATTTATTATCATTGTCAATAAACAATTATGAGTATAAATTAAAATTTTCTTACTGGGACGCATGCGTTTCCAGATGGTTCCACCACGTTGAAATTTTCTTATTTTCTGTCTGGCATCCCCTTTTTTCTTTTTCATGTAGAATAATGCCAACAATGCGAAGACTGAAATTACTAGAACTGTGGAGAAAGTAATATACATCCAGTCGTTAGATGAGGATATATTTTCTACTTCAGTAAAATTGTCGCTCTACAAAAAAAAAAAAAAAAAAANAAAAAAAAAAAAAAAAAAAAAAAAAAAAAAAAAAAAAAAAAAAAAAACAATTAGTTCAAGCAATAGAAGCAACTAGGAATTTTTACACAGATATTCAAGCTTAAGCAATAAATTGCACAGTTTAGATAAATTATGTAATTCCTGGTATTTACCGTCTGTGTAACATTGACATGATTAAAATTATCCTAAGACATTAACTACGTTTCCTTTACATTATCAAAAAACTTACATCTTAAACTAATATTATCCAAAGAAATAACTCAAATCTCGAAAATGTCTATTTATGACCCTTTCGATCTGGTTTACGATTAGAGAAAATCCAGTCGTCGAGCTTTTGCATGATGTGGCAGTAAAAGAATTAGTTGTAACACTGTGTCGGTTGAACGGAAGAAATGTGTCGAATCACTGAAACATGAAAATCAGTTTGATTGCTTGATGAAGGCGTCTCTAATAATTATCTTTCATTTCCTCTCGATTTCATCCGGTTATGAAATGGATGCTTTCAGTCCCTCGTGTTTTAGTTGTGGTTTGTGAACAAGCAATGAATTGTCTCTCGTCCTATTCTATTTATAATTTCCTCTATATTTTCCCCCAAACCAGAACTGAGGATTCGGAGACAAGGAGAAATTTGCTCTTCTCTGACTCCGGTCAGTCAAAGGTTTTTATGCTGAAAAGGAAAACATATTTTTGATGATATAGTTTTGTGAAAATAATTTAGCTAAAATTTTATTAAATAATAAAATTTATGTAACATTAAATTATAACTTATAAAATTTTTTCTGCTTTAAACGCTATTGAGTTTAAAATGATTTTGTTGAATTCTTGATTTGATTTAGTAAATGCTGTAAAATTTGATCATTTTATCATATCTTAAAACATAGCAAAAAAAAACCCCTATTTTTTGTTAAATTTACTTTTCTATTTTATAATTTTTGCTAAACATAGACTAATAACTTTAAATTTGAAAACCAGAATTTCGTGCAAACATTTACAATAAGATCGGAAAAATTACCAAATGAATGGTTAAAATACTGCACATTTTGGTTTAATTCACTAAAATTATACATTTTATTTACTAGAAATTGCCATTGCCAAAAAGTATGGAAATTTCAGCTGATTTTTATTCTTCTCCATGTTAGAGTCAGATTTGAGCATCCCAAAGTCTGCACACCGAAAATCCGAATTCGGAGATGACTTCGGACCACAATTATAGTCTCAAAAGTTCTGCCCCTAATTTATAAACTTTTTGTAAATTGTTTTTGGGGAATTCAAAAAATATAAAAAACGGCTATAAAGGAATATCATGTACTACGGTAGTTAAAATTATTTCAAACTGCCGTTTTTACATAATGACAATTGATGCTTGCTCTCTGCTTGCTTCGAGTGTCATTGACCCCGATTGGATTGCAATAATTTTAGTTTCTTGGTGATAAACAGACAGTTGCACTAAAGTTATTAAAAACTCTCAATTTCTTTTTTCTGTATTTACGCAGACTTAGTTCCAAGGATTTAATTTTCAACTCCATTGAATAGAATTTTAAACCAATAAATTATTTATTCGTTTCAACTTCATCCAAAAGCTTGTTTTTCAACTTTCGTTCGCTTTGATCTCAACTTTCGTTAAGATCAAGTCTTGCTCAATGTTTTTCACTGAGAAATCTTTTCAAAAACAAAGCTTAATTTTTTTAAATTACTTTACAATCTGAATCATTTAGTTTTATTTAATATTTTTTTAAATTATTTATTTTTATAGCATATTTTTAAATTTGCTTCAGATTTGTCGTAAAAGTCTATACAATTTTTAACAGTAAATATGATACATTCTCCCGTTAATTATTTTAAAATAGTAGCTTAATATTTTCCAATATGGTTTTGCATGCAAAATCAATCTTCCTTTATTACACAGTAAAGAAGCAACATTTTAATTTGGAGCTTTTAACTTTGTATAACATTCAAAATTAAATACATCATAATAACTGGATAAACGTTAAAAATTATGATAAATTAGTATTTCTGAAAAATTCAAGGGAAAAGGAATTAACGATCGGTAACGTAACATTTTTTATTAATTTTATGCATGCTGACAGTCAAGGAAATTTGGCTAAAAAGTACCTGCAATTTTCAAAAGAATTTATAAAATAAGTTATTATAATAAAAATTATCATAAAATAAACTATTATAAAAATATTATTATAAAATAAACTAAACTAAACTAAACTCAGTGGCGCGACAGCCCATAGAGAGCCAAGGCCTACTGTGCCCATCTCAGTTTTCTTGACCTTGGGATCTGGGGTGCAGGAGCAGATATTCCGGTTAGGTGGTCAACCGAACGCGGAACCTCCAGTGTTTAGTTCCCAAGCAAGCTTGGTACTCATTTATCGACCCACTGAAGGGATGAAAGGCTGAATAAAATAAACTATTATAATAAAAGATATTATAAAATAAATCATTATAAATAGTTCATAAAATAAACTTACTGTGAGCAGCGTGTTATTCATGAAGAGCGTAATATTTCCCTGGTCCATTTCTAGAAATGAAAAAAAAAACATAATCCATAATATTTTAAGAGGGATAAGATTTAAAAGCTTAAATATATCAGGTTTAATGAAAATACTTATCATAAAAATTCAAAATATGTTTTTAATATTTTTTATTTGAAAAAAAAAGCAGATTAAAATACCTTTTTTTTCAATTATTAGCAGGGATCAAAATACTTTATGCAATATACTTTTATTATATAAATCGAAAATAGCATTTTGAAAAGTTTGAAATTGAACTGTTGGATTGAATTTTGTATTGAAAGTTGGATTGAATAATGAAAACCTATTTTTTTGTATCTTTACTTCCTATCTTTAATTTGCAATCCTTGCATTTGCAATCCTTACATTTACTCTTATTATACATTCTCGTGACAATTATGCTATTCAGCTGACTTTTCACTTTCAGTTGATTATTTTAAACTTAAAAGTTTATTCAACTTTTTTTAACTATTTTTTTCATCATGTTTGTTTTATCTTATTTATTTATTTTAACTCTTCATTTATTTGCTCAGTAACTTCCTTAAATATTATTCATTTATATTTGGAAGAATGTCGAGTCCCTACTTTGTAAAGGCAGCATTAAAAAAAATCCAAATTTTAAATAAAGATTAAACTGGGAAAATTCAAGGCATGGGAACGTACTTTTTAAACGTTTTATATGTATCTATTTTCTCGCATGTTATCAATAATTTTAAGTATCTATAAAAACAATTTCCTCATTTTTCTTTCTAGTAACATTTTGGTATCACACGATAGTAAAATCCATTCTCTTCCGTAGAATAGCTATATTTCTTGAATGAATTAAATATAGCTTTCTCTCTTTTTCACGTTAAAGTTTGTAACTTTTCCCATTATTGTTTTTTATTTTTTATTTATATTACATTTTAGCAGATTTTAGATAGATTTCAGCAGCACTAAATCTGTTTATCATAATATTTTATTTGCTATTGTCAAAAATATTTACCATGATTTAAACATGTGCTTCCGTTAAAAGCGGGATTCAATCCTAAACTAATAACTTTTATTTCTTCTTAGTGTTATTCTTAATTTTCATTTTAAGATATTCAAATTAAAATCTGGTCATAAGTTGCCAAAAACGATTGAATACAAATTATAAAACAAATTTATCTAAATGTTTTCGGCGCATTCGCAGTTCTCTAAATTGTCATATCTTTCTCAATTTTTAACGATTTTCTTTTCAAAATTTAAAACAATAATTTTGTAGTTGTTTTCTTCAAGGCTCAAAAGATTTTATTTAATTGAATCTAATATTAATTTTATATTTTATTGTATTAAATATTAATTTTACATTTAATTGTATTGCATATGATTAAAATTATAGCACAAAAACGTAAAATTAGGTTTTTTTTTACAAAAAATGTCAATATCTCCATAAATATTTAAGCTAGGTTTATGAAATTTTATGCAGTTATTGCAAATAACTACTAAGGAAATCGGTATAAGTTACAGATTGGTTAAGTTATGAGCTAGAAGTCGGTATGGGGTGCTCGAAAATACTTGTTTTCTTTCATAAATTATTGTCTATCCCTGAAACCTCTAATAGTTTTAAATTTTATTCTTAAGTATAAGAAAACGCCTTGCACTAATTAACTTGACAGTTACAAAATAATTCTTTAAGTATTTCGTAATTTAAAATAGTTTCAAAAACCGAAAGCGTCTTCCTCTTCCTCAGTTAAAAATATAGAGAAAACATGGAACGAATATGAAGTTTCCTTAATAAAGAAGAAGAATATATATATAATTAAAAAAATATTTAAAATGTAAAAAAAATAAATAAATAAAGCCTGATAATAAAATAAGAATGTCGTTATCAGCTCACAAGAATATATCCGCAAAAAAGAATGTTTTTTTTGTATAGTATTAATGTAGCAAAAGCAAAATATATCAATACAACAGTCTGAGGAGTACCAAAAAATTTGAAACGAAAATAGAACAAATTAAGCAAATAATACAAAATGAAACAACAAATTCAAGAAAATACAGTATAAAGTATAAAATGTAATGTAAAGCGTATAACGAGTTCAAATGTAATTATATTTAGCATAATCTTTCAAAAATAATTTAAATCATTTTAGTAACAAGCTTTCCAGATTGCAAAATCTGAAAATAAAAACGTAAATAGAGGATGGTTGGATCATTTTAAAGCGCGTTCTCACTTAAGTATAGAAGTGAGTTTGATTTGTTATTTAACTACTTTGGATTGGCCCGACTTTTGATGTGCGCAAAGTAATAATATTGTACTGGATAAATGAAAGTTTATAATAATTAATAAGTTTGAATTTTATTTGCAAAATTTTAGCATCGATGATTTCAGAGATATCATTAAAAATTAATGAACAAAAGAAAATTTCTGTCTAAAAAAGTAAATATTGATGATTTTAGAGATAGTATTAACATTTAAAGAATTAAAAAATAGTTAAAAAAATCTTTATGAAATATTAGAAGATTTTTAGCCGCGGATTAGTCCGAGTTGGATTTGTACATGGTAAAAAAATAAATTTAGCTAACAAATGAGTTCTTTATAAATGTATTAATAATTATAACATACAATTAACTCAATGATTTTATATAAAATCTAATTACCCTAGTTGGATATCCATTGATTTTTTTATCAAATTTCGGAGGAGATCGTCGATTTGTTTTTTCAATTAATGGACATTACCATGAATTCTCTTAATACCATTCATTTGGTTAATTATGGAATTTAAATAAAGGTTTTCTTAGAAACATTAAAACATTTAGAATTCCATGTAATTAGTTTATTTATATTAAATTTTTAAAAAAAGACATTTATTTTATCTTATAAATTAATATTGCAGATATTTTCTTCTATTTAAAATCGAAATCCAAAAAAATTAAAGTTTTCGTCATGATTTAGAAGCAAGATTAGTTCCTCGGAGTAAATATTATTCAACAAAAGAATATAATTTTGAAAATCTAAGATAATTACATCATCGATAAATCTAAAAATAAATTTAATATTAAGTTTCAGGGCTCTAAGAGACTCAGAAATTTTACCCGTCCCCGAGGACGGCTTGTCCAACAATGTACCCGTCCTCCTTTGAAACTAACCCGTCTGTTCTAAATAAATAAAAATATAATTTTCTCTTATTTATTACAAATATTTATATAAATTGTACAATGAATTAGTAGTTACTAGGATAACAAATACCAGGATTACGTTATGCAGTAATAAAAGAAATACTAGGTTACTAATATTAAAACCTAGTATTTCTTTTATGAAATAATTTATTTCTTTTATGAAATAATTAAAACGACAAAGCTCAAGTTATCTGGAATGTCAATTTATCCGAGGGTACTGCGCTTTTTAAATCAATCAAATATGACGTTTACTAGTTGTTCCACAATCAAACCAATGATTTACAGAGGTTTCTGCACAGAAATCTGAAAGTGGTTTTCCATTTAGGTAGATGTTCATAATTACGTTTAACGTTTCTTGTTTAAGACCTATCCAAATGCACATGCAAAGATCAACTTTTCTTCTGTTTACCGATTACGTGAGCATTAGCATTTGATCTGACGAAGGAATTAGCGGGATTTCTAGATTTGAGGGTCATTTTAGAAGTGAGGTGATGGACTCTAGCAAGATAACAAAAATTGAAAATGCATCACGAGCATTAACGGGAAAATGGCCGTCCGCGCGGACGTCGGATTCGAGAAATTTGTTGTCCGCGGGGAATTTTTGACCACCGAGGACGGGCTGACGTGTGGTTTTTCGAGCCTTGTTAAGAGTATAATTTTCCTCATAATAGTGAAAAAATAAGTTAGTTATGAGCGATGAAAAATTAGATCCTTGTGGTATTCCATAAATTTTTAACAGAATTATGTTTTCCATTGTAAAGATAATTATTAAAAAGTCAAATATGAATAAGAATTCCAACAAAAATCAAAATCGTAAATAAGGATATTTTTATAACCATATTAATAACTCAAAAGAACATCTTTTAGTTTAGAAAGGGGAATGCTATTGAAGAGATCCTAGAAATCGAAAGTCGCATCAGAATTAATTTATTTTGATTAAGAAATTTCGAAATAAGTTGATTATTAGTGATAATCCAAGAAAAACCTTTTTAAATTACATTGTTAATAATTTTAATTAAGTAGTTAGGAAAAATGGAGGCAGGTTTTTTGTGCTTCGCACACTATTGTGGTGATATATTTTGCTAAGGCCTCATTAATAGAATTTTAGAAAGCAGTTTTTTGCAGGTATAACCGCGTGAGTTGATAACGAAATTATGTCCTTTCCTCATCTTGTTTTCCGGTTATTTTAATTTTGATTTAGGTATTTGTAAATATTTTTATATTATATTTGATTTTAATATTTTTTTTCTTCTTCAGTTTTAAAAAAATCATTAAATTTTTTATATCTTTGCAGCTTACGCGAAGTAGATGAAACTTATTATTATTTTTCTTCGTTAAACTCTCTTTTCTTTTATCTTTCTTCCTTGTCTTTTGTGTGTGTATCTATCCATCTATATATATA
>NC_092210.1:72732247-72762515 GCF_043381705.1 Parasteatoda tepidariorum | reverse complement strand
TTCGTAAGCTGTAAAACAAACATAAAATATACTGGGGACATGAAAATGACTGTTTTTGTGAGAATGACCCATATATATATATATATATATATATATTGAAACATCTGCAGTTTGTAAATTTAGGATATTATTTGATTTCATATTTTGCTTAAGGATCACGTGATTTAGAGAGTATTTTTTTATGCATAAACATTCTTTTTTTTATTTTAAAATCCTTATAAAATAGTCGATCCATTTACGCGAATTTATGTTCAACTCCGTAGTGTTGTAATTTTGAACCCAATCCGAAAGACAAGTGAACTTCTGGATCAAGCATTGGGACAAAGTAGTATTTATGGAGGCCTTTTTGTCGGGATTAATCCGTATTTGCGGAGAGTGGAAAATCGCGAAAAACCTAGTTTCCCAGTGAACAGAAGAGATCCAGAAAACCCAGTTTCAACTCCTAGCGGTTGCTGTTTGGGGCGAATTCTGATCCAGGTTCTCATTGACAGCAAAGTTGACGCAAAATATCCTCAGTGGTGGACAGATCATTGGTGAGAATCCCCTTGTGGTCGGTCTGAACGAGGGAGATCTTCGTGATTTCCCTCTCCTTGAAACGCAAATGCTGGTTAGTTCCTTCCAACAAGTCCTCCACAATGACTAGCTTGTTCCATTGCTCGATGTAGGTGTTCCTTTATTGCCTGGATTGGGTTTAAAATTACGAAACTACGGAGTTGAACATAGACAGTCATAAATTTAAAAATGAATCGACTATTCTCTACCGATTTTAGGTTAATATCTTTATGCCATGAAAAGTTGAGTCTTTATGCCATGAACGAAGAAGACGGGTGGGGAGATGAGAAAGGCGGGATGGGGGGGATACTTAGAATTGGGTCAGCTGTTCAACGCCGGTTTTAAAATAAAGTAACTAAATTCAAAAATTATTAAAAGTTCACTGTGGGCACTTTAATTGATAATGATGATAAATTATTCTTGCGGGTTGTAGATGAAAGTTCAGAACTATTACTAAGAATGAACTGTGGGCAATACAATTTTAATTAATTTTAAAATAGTTAAATAATATCTAAAATATACAAGGAACCAGAGAGCAAATCAAATGAAGCTCTGAATAAAAATACGAAAATGTTCTTTGATAATATGATAAGTCATTTGTAACATTTGTACCAATATTCTTGTCTGGTTTTAATACGAATTTAGAACGATCGCTAAAAATTGACAATGGACACTAATAACGCAATTTTGTTCAAAATGATTAAAAGATTTCTAGAATTTTCCAAGAACAAGAAAGTAAAATTTATCAGAATAAAACTGTGCTAAGCGAAGGACCATGAATCTTAATTTTGATAAATTTATGTCAAAGTAAATATAATTTGTGTAAAACTTATATGGGCTTTTTATGTAAGTTCAGAGCTCAAGTTTGTCACTAAAAATGGATAGCCGATATTAAGAGATTCATAAATTTGTAATAATCAAATAATATTCAAGATTTTAAAAGAAAAAAAAATTAAGCAAATGTTTAGCAGTATAAATGTGTTTTATTATAAATGTGTCGTAAAAATAATAATTTTTCAAAAATAGTTTGTGCCAAAATTCATCAAAATAATAATTACTTCAAGCTTATTGTATAAATTTTTAAATAATGAAACAATTTACAAAACCTACAAAAGCAAATGCATACAAGTTTAAATTTGGTTAATTGAGAAATCGTGGGCTGCAATAGCGGCACAACTCAAAAAAAATCATGTTTGAGATAAATGGATTAAAAGTTTTAATTGCTTGGAAAACGCATAAGAAATGCTTTATTTTGCTTAAACGAAGATTGCCACCAAGTTGAATTATGAGTTGTGCTAGTATTGCTGCTGAAAAGAATGTGTTTTTTCATATTTACACCTGTTCTTAGTCCACAATGCGGGTTTTTTGAGTTGTGACACTATTGCAGCCCGTGAACGGTTTGTTTTTTATGTAAAATTTATGTGAAAAATGTGTCAAAATAATAATTTCTGTAAGAGTATTTTATAAATGTTGAAATGATGAAAACATTTCCGAAATTTACTCAAACAACAAAAGGCAAATGCATAAGAGTAAATGTGAGCTTTATTGAAAAATCGTAAAAATAGTATTTGAACAAAAGTAATTAGTGTGAAAGATGTGTCAAAATAATAATTTCTGTAATATTAGATCAGTCATTAAACAATGGGCGTTGAGCATTAATGACTTGAGAAATTTTGTTACCTTGAAATAAGTAACAAAGTATGAAAAAGGCAAATACATTTAGTATAAATGCATAAATGCTATCTTCAAAAACATGAAAATAATATTTGACCACTATTGACAAATGCACAAGATTCTAAGAATTTTGCAATAGGGAATAAAGATACTTGTCAAAAATAGAAAATTCTACGAAAGCTTACGCAGCAAAGTTATATTTATTGGATAAAAAATAGAGGCAAGCCAGAATGTTTTAGCGAAATGTAAAGAAATGAAACAGATTTTATATATTTCCTGGAATATAGTACGAGAAAAATGAAACTATATGAAGAAGATTCCAGTTATTCTTCGAAATATATATATAAAAGAAATATATCCTTCCGCGCATTTCATTGCATTTTACCTCAGAAAATGAAATGTTAGACTTAAGTATGTGATGAAAATGCTTAGCCATGAATCAAAAATGTAAATTTAGAACGATACATTGACAAACACATGCAGGCTATTTTTGTATAGTCAGGTAAGACAAGAAATTTAATTTGTCTAGGTTATAAAATTTATTACAAAATAAAATATAAAAATAAGCTTTCCAACTACTATGCTTTCTTTAAGTCAACTTTCTTTAAGATTAGTAGATTTAGCAGTGAATTCATATACTAATTGAGATTACATTAAGCAAATTAGTGTACAATTACATCGCTAAACACGTAGTAAAAATATCTATGGTAATTATTTCATGAATTAAAATATGTTTTGCGATAAGAAATGAAGCTACACCTGTATTTTTTGCGTCTTGTCAAAAAAATCACATAACAAAAATATTATTGTCTTATTTAAAATTTCCCTCGCTTGCCATTCAATGATATAAAATTCCAATCATAAAATATTCTATAATATAAAATATCTAATCATAAAATATCTAATCATATCATAAAATATCTAATCATATCATAAAATATTTAAATAATCTTAACTAGAAGGCACTCTTAACTAGATAAGAATGAATTTACATCGTTAAACCCACATTAAGTTAACGTGGACCATTTCTAGCATTAAAATAGATTATATTATAAAGTTTAAGAACCTGTTTTGATCATGCTAAGATATTTTTTAAAAAAACCAACGCTAGTGACTTACAGTAAACAGATAAGAATGAATTTCAATTATTAAATGCTGATTTTGGATGCTATCTCTACATATAATAACTTTATTATTTAAAATAATTAAATACACATCTTCTAGACTAAATTTATCATTGAGGCATGCAGGCACTCTAGCAAACACTCTAGTTTAAAACACTTCCACTGAAACTTCGAAATTTAACATTCGTTTTCAAAATAATGTGTTATAATAAACAATTTCTTACACTTTTTAATTTTCGTTATACTAACTCTCAGGGCTCGAAAAACCGAGCGTCCGCCTGTCCTCGGCGGTCAAAAATTCCCCGCGGACAACAAAGTTCTCGAATCCGATGTCCGTGAGGACGGCCACTTTCCTGTTAATGTTCGTGATACATTTTCAATTTTTGTTATCTTAAGAGAGTCTAGCGCCTCACTTCTAAAATGACTCTCCAATCTAGAAACACAGCAACAAACTGCCCGTGGTGGAATTGATGTTTTCTCTGTCAGGGAGTACTGCAGCGGTTGAAAGAGGCTTTTCAGCAATGAATTTACAAAAAAAAAAAACACATTACGTACTGGTCTTAAAC
The DNA here is from genome assembly GCF_043381705.1 of Parasteatoda tepidariorum. Classification (NCBI taxonomy): domain Eukaryota; kingdom Metazoa; phylum Arthropoda; class Arachnida; order Araneae; family Theridiidae; genus Parasteatoda; species Parasteatoda tepidariorum. The sequence goes on along the minus strand of NC_092210.1, from coordinate 72,758,599 downwards.
AACAAGCGGTAAACGCAATTATGAACATTTATCTAAATGGAAAACCCCTTTCAGATTTCCGTGCAGAAACCTCTGTAAATCATTGGCTTGATTGTGGAACTGGCAAACGTCATATTTGATTCGTTTAAATAACGCAGTACCCTCGGAAAATTGACATTCCAGATAACTTGACCATTGTCATTTAAATTGTTTGATGAAGGAAATAAATTATTTCATAAAATAAATACTAGGTCTTACTATTAGTAACCTATTATTTCTTTTATTACTGTGTAATATAGTCCTAGTATTTGTAATCCTAGTAACTACTAATTCATTGTGCAATTTATATAAATGTTAGTAATAAATAAGAAAAAATTATATTTTTATTTATTTAGAAGCTACTGGTTAGTTTCAAGGGAGGACGGGTAGATTGTTGGACAAGTCATCCTCGGGGACGGGTAAAATTTCTGAGTTTCTTCGAGCCCTGCTAACTCTCCTTCCTGAGTCATACTCAAATTTATTGCACTTTATATTAATCAATTAAATGCAGAAACAATCTTTCATTGATAAAAATAGAACTATCAGAGCAAACGTTTAAATGTTCTCATCTTCTAGACTAAATTTATTATTGAGGCATGCAGCAACTCTAGCAAAACCGATTTTTTAAAACACTTCCACTGAAATTTCGAAATTTAACATTCGTTTTCAAAATAATGTGTCATAATAAACAATTTCTTATACTTTTTAATTTTCGTTAAACTAACTCTCCTTCCTGAGTCATACTCAAATTTATGACACTTAATATTCAATTATATATTAAGTGTCATAAATTTGATATATATACTTCAATTAAATAAAAAAACAATCTTTCATTGATGAAAATAGAACTATCAGAGCAAATGTTTAAATGTTCTCATCTTCTAGACTAAATTTATTATTGAGGCATGCAGGTACTCTAGCAAAACCGATTTTTTAAAACACTTCCACTGAAACTTCGAAATTTAACATTCGTTTTCAAAATGTGTTATAATAAACAATTTCTTATACTTTTTAATTTTCGTTATACTAACTCTCCTTCCTGAATCATACTCAAATTTATGGCACTTTATATTAATCAATTAAATACAAAAACAATCTTTCATTGATAAAAATAGAACTATCAGAGCAAACGTTTACTATTTGTCTTAGTTATTTTTTTTCCAAATGGCGGATTTTACAACTTCCGATTTCACTTTTATTCTTTAAAATTTCTGATTTACAAACTATACGAAGATTACCTTGGAATAAATGACATTTTAATTTATTTTTAATCCGATAACTTACTGCTTAATGTTTGGATCTGCAGTAATGTAAACGTAATTTACCTTTTACAAGCTCTTTAAGACAAGTTCCATTGAACTTCTATTTTTACTATTTGATCTGTAGTTCTGATTAGGTGAAGCAATAGGAATGGAATTTGAAAGTTTTAATTTTTGTTTATCGAAATTAGAAACTTTATTCATCCAATTTTAAAAAGATGAACTTTATAATGCTCTTTCCTTCGACTTTTGGAGTTACAATAGTTAAAGCAAGTTCTACGATTTTATCATAAGTTAAATCTGATTCTTGTACTATTCTTCCACTCATTTCAGAATCAAATATACACCAGATGAATTACGCTCCTAGTAATAATTTAATTACAAATTTATTACACTTTGCATTTTCACTGCTTGATTTAAAATAAGCAGATTTTGAAAGCTCTTTAAGAGAAGTTATGTAATTTGAAGCTGACACTACTGGCGGTTATTTCCAATATATGAATTTAGGCTGCTTCGTTAGAATGTTGATTCTTTTGCACAATTCGTATTTTAACAAATTTAAAAGTTCATGATATGATTGAGAAATTGGCAGATCTGATGTTAAATTGCTGAGAAGGTGATAATACTTTGATCCGAGAAAGTTTATCCGTATTTGCTTTCTGCTTGTTTTGATTCTTAATCGTCATCTTCTAAATCAAACCTTTTAAATTTGGAGTAGTTTTCCTACCCCTGAATATACTTATTAAATGTTTCATTATTTTCATCGTAGGATTCTAATGCAGTTTTGAAGAATTAATTACACTTTCGATTTTAGAGGTGACGAAGTTTACGATTCGGTAACTTTCTGGATGACAGATAGCACTCTGTTTTGCGGATATAATCGTATGGGCTGATGAAAATTATATCTTTATTATCTGGTATCTTTAATAATTATATCTTTTATTTTCTGGTTTTATTAAAAAAAATTCATCCTTCTCTTTTTCTTCTTTTTTTTTAATCTGTTGTTTGTTATTTTTTTTCTCATTATTATTTCCTCCCCCCCCCTTTTTTTTTCTTCATATGTCTATAATTTTCCTTTGTTTTATCTTCATTTTGAACTTATATATATATATATATATACAAATAAAGTACGCTTTTATTTCTGATTCTGTAACTTCATTGATAGTTCGTACTTATAAATTAGCCTATTTAATGTCACCTTTTTGATTCATTATAATCTTAAAAATTCATCAATTATTTAAAAAAAAAAAGAAGTTATACATATATTCAGGCAAATTTTAATTTATGGACGGAAACATTTTGCCTAGTTCATCAGTTCAAGGAAATCTTATTTTCAAACATTTTTTTTTCTCAAATGCTGCTTGATTATTCATTTTCACGCTTTAGATTTTGTCACTGAAATTTAAGTGAATTGAAATAGAAAAACTTAAATGCTTTGTATTACAGAAACATTTCGCCCATTAATAAATTGAATAATAAGAAATGTCACAAAGTAATGAAAAAATGATTTTTTGCAAGGAATATCTTTGCATAAACTAGTTGTGTGCAAAGCGTTACACTAGGGACAAAAAAAGATTTGAAATTTTCTTTAAGAAATCCAAATCTGTTCAAAAAAATAGAGTTTATTATACAGAGATAGAAAAAATTTTAATGTTTGGTTTTTAAAATATATTCTGTACAAATAAATTAACAGATTCGAAACCTTCATGCCCCTACCCAATGAGATCCCACGTTAGTATGTTATAATCAAATCAGTAGATCAAAAGCAATTAAGGTGTTTTGTTATTTTCATTCATTTTTTTGCGCATTATATAATAGAAAGTGAAAATTTGAAATGAACATTATTTTCACATACATTAAATGCTATATAATCAAATATTTCTGTCATTTAGAAGTAAATATAATGGCTAATAAATAAATATATTTATGCTAGTAAATATTATTTCCTTTTCAAAGAAAGTCTATAAAATGCATTAAATAACGTTTGGATGCTGCTTGGTTTATTGAAATAAATTGCTTCTCTTCAACAGAAAAAATGACATTTTTATGGAAACTGAATTTTTTTTATTGTTCAAAAGTATTTCTTTGAATTCATGTTTGAGAGCTTTTTGAAGATTTAACGGTATTTATAATTGCTTTCACAATACATATTTTCATTGTATATTGTATTTAAAAATTTACAAGAGATTGTTCTGTCATTGTGATTTTTAGCTGAATAAGCATTAAATATTATTTGAAAATTTGATATTTTAGAGCCTATTTTGGAGTGGAGATATAAAATAAAGCAAAAAAATAATATAGTTTTATAATTTCTTTTCCTTCTTCCAACTGGAAAATATATTTTTATTGCAAATATTTTTGAAAAAATTAAAATATCCATTGAAATAATAATAAGAAAATCTGTATAGACGGCACAAATTGCGTGATAACAAATGTACGACTCCGGCTTTTGTTGTAAAGTTTCATTAATGACTCAAAAAATGTCTATTGTTACGTATTTTTTATAGAAAAAACAAATAGAAAAGCAATTTTCCATTATTAAAATTTATTTTAATTCCACATCTTTTATTTCAATGTGTGCTGATTCGAAACATTTTCAGATTGAAAAGCATTTAGTTGTTTGATTTAGTTTTAGTTGCGTCAAAAACATACAAAATCATTTTCATAACTAATTAACATCCAAATTCGGTTTAAATATTTTTATTCAATGAAATGATTAAGAAATGTTGTTTTAGTTAATATTTTCCTTCTCGAAAAAAGGAAAATTTGTAACTAAGAGACAAATAAATGTTATATGAACTTCAAATAATTTTCAGGTATGAAAAATAAAAGCACAGCTACAGCAAGCAGTTTGAAATGATATGGTAGTGTTCAAGATTAAGAAATTCAATCAAAAAAATGAATCTTTGTTTTTTCAAAGCACCCCAAAATATTATATTTCTTTACATGAAATCTTTATTTGAAATGCGTAGAAGCTTCTTGGTTAATTTATGCAAATATAGGACATGATTGACGGAATCATCAGCACTTGTACCTCTTCTTCTCATTCTAAATATTATAAATGTCTCTTGATTAAAAAAACAACAACTTAAAGTAAAATGATATATATATTTCCATTTTGATTACTTTTTCTTTACGTTAAATAATAATGGCATATTTATTTTGGGCATAACCTGTAAAATATAATTTTACTTACATTTTATTTCTCAATATATTTTCTTTAAAATTCCTGAGTGAATTCAAAGCTTCACAGTGCTCATTTTGTGGTGTGAATTGCGATATATTTGTCAAGAAATATATAGAATTTCAATGCTTTTTGAAAAACTAGACATTGACAGACATTAAAAAGCTTTAGTTTGCATTCACGATTCGTATTTATGTCCTATGCTCTTTGAATCTTAAATTATTAGATGATTATTATTCTATAATTTTAAGCAAAAAAATTTCTTTTTGCAAAAAGGTCAATTTCTTGTATTAATTTATTTCTTAGCTTATGTCATTTTCATTTAGTAGTTAAAGTATTCATTACTACTTTTAGATATCGCAGTTTAACTAAGTGTATTGTAAAAAAAAACTAAGATTGACTCTGCAATTTTCGGGGATAAATTTCTGATTTTTCGCTTATTTGATTTAGTAAAATGTAATGGATTAAAAAAATATATTTTCAGGTATAATGTTTGATCTCATTCAAGGAACAATTAAACTGACAGCTATCACTTTAAGAAGTATAAATTAACTAAGTCTATCAATTTCGGTTAAAGCATTCGAATTGTGTTGATAAGTCACCAGAATAAATCAGCCTAAGGCTCACAAAACTTTTCAATCCTCTAATTAAAGTGATAATAATTTTATCTTAAAATATATCCATACAATTTTTTTCTCGGTAGCATGATTATCAAAAAAAACTAATGCCTTTTTATTTCCTTTTTTACATGTTTCTTACTTGTTCCTTTGTTACACCATAAATATTTTTAATGGTAATTATTACGGGTATGATGACAATTAGAGAATGCATTAAAAATATTAGAATTGGCAAAAGAAGCTCTTTATCAATTTATACTATTGATTTAATTTTTATTATTAGTAGGTAAAATTTTTATCATTAGTAATATTAATACTTTTCTATCGCTCATTCTAAAAAATAAAGTTGACAAAATATTTATCGATATTAGTTTTTGAAATGGCTGAAAGCGAATTAAAAAATGTAAAATACTGTTTTTATGTTCGTTTTGAGAAAAAATACAGTTATAGTTTTATCCACTCGAAAATAGAAAGTTATCTTTTTCAAATATTTGATTCGAATGATGAAAAGCTCAATTAAAGGATAAAAAGAATTACCAATAACTACTATAGAGTACTACTGTAAATACTGAAAGTTGTAACAAAAAAAAAAAGGGAAACATAACTAATTTTTTTTCTAAAAAGAAAAATAAATTTTCTAAAAAAGCAATGGATAAGCAGTCATTATTCAAAGCTCAAGAATCTGAGATGCAACTCGCGAGAAATTCAGTCAAAATTGCAAAAACTTTTAAACAAAGTTTAACTATGAAAAGAAAAAACATGTGTTGATTCATAAAATAGATGAAATTTTCTGCACGTCAAGTTTCAACACCGTATTTGCATTTCACTGAACTCTACTGAGGTCCACATGGTATTTTATACTACCTACAAATTTAACTATTAATAATTCTTAACCTAATATCTACGTAATTGTAATTCCTGTGCATTTTTACACACTCTTAAATTCAAAATATAAGTTTTAGAGTTTTGCGCTGCTATATAGAATCTAACGTAGTTGAACACCCAAAAATGCGACGGCTCTTAATTTTCTTTGATACAGAGCGAAAAGACAAAACAATTTATACAAAGTGTTCTATAAACAAATTTAAAGAAAAATTATTGTATTTCACAGGTAAACGTTATTTTTAAATGGTTTCTCACACTAAAAATCGTTTTTTTAATGTAATAAAAACATGCAAGGGTTGGAGAAAAGTATGGAAATAATTCTATATTAACCCTATGTAAACAACTCTTTTTTAGCAGCAAATGTTTTGAAAGGTTTTACATTAAGAAGCTGTTGACACAATTTTAAATATCATGATTGACGCTGGTAAAAATGGACAAAACTGATAAAAATTGATAAAAATCTTTATCCATGTAAATCTTTATCCATGTATTTTTATCAATGTAAAATTTGGATCGACCAAAATGAGAAGATGAAAATAATAACATCTTTCGGAACTTTATACCATCAATTTTGAACTCATTCTATAAGATTTCAAAATTTATATGAAAATTCCTTTAGAGTTATAGTTATATTAAAAGATAAAAGAATCTCTTAATTTCCTGCGCTGATGTAGATAGATTTAAATTTTGAATAGGTAAAAAAGACACTACTTTTAAAACATTCAAGCATGATCTCTCTATTCTTATTAAAAGTTAATTTCGATTAGTGTTAAAAGAGGAAAGAAGCTTTTAACTTTATCCACTCATTTTGGTTGGTTCGAATTTTGTTTAGGTAAAAAAGATGCTACTATTGAAAGCTTCAATGATGGTATTTCAACAATTATTAAAAGATGATTTCTATTAGTATTAAGAGAGGAAAGAATATCTTAACTTCCTCCGCTCATTTTGGTTGATTAAAATTTTGTTTAGGTAAAACTACTGTTGAAAGCTACCATGAATGTATTTCTATTATTATTAAAAGAAGATTTCTAATAGTATTAAAAGAGGAAAGAATCTCCTTCTTCCTGTGCTCATGTTGGTAGATTCAAATTTCGCATATATAAAAAAACCACTACTTTTAAGAGCTTTAAGCGTGATATTTCTATTATCATTAAAAGATGATTTCTATTAGTATTAAAAGAGAAAAGAAGCTTTTAAATTCCTGGGCTCATTTTGGTTGATTCAAATTTCGCATAGACTTATCTTTCAAATCAATCACAATCTTTTTAATTGAGCCAGCACGTAAAATCAAATTTGCCCTGCAAATGACAAAAATTGTTTTTTTTTAATTATATAATTAAATAAAGTTTAACCAAAGGTTGGTAAAGGAAGGTTAGCTATATGTTCTCACATTGCAAATTACTGAATTTTATCACACAAATATATCCATATCACTTTTAGTCTTGAATAATACAGGTTAAATAATATTTAATATAGATAGGTATTAATAATCTACCTATACTTGTTTCAATGTACTTTATATGTAATTGAATAATAAATTCAAAAGACAATAAATAAAATAGTAATATAGTAGAAGAATGACAAAGGGGAAAAAGGAGGAAACTACTAATCAGTTTACTTAGACAGAATCAATTGAAATTCAAAATTAGTCAGTCATTCTTATCAGAAAAGTAAACTAAACATTAAAACAATGCATTTAAAATATTTATGGTGTTAGCAGAAAGGAATGCGAATAAAACATTCTGACATTGTCCTTTCTTTGTGTTTTTTTTTATTTTTAGAATACAGTATAGCAATTTTTAACTAGGCTGCCATATTTAAAAATAGACAATTAAATAGGCCTAATATTTGCCAACTCTCCAGAAATATGTTTATAAAATAGTTATAGTAACAGAGCTGAAGAATTGAACATTAAATAGATCAGTTTTTATTCTGGAGTAATTTTAAAACTGCATTCTAAATAAGCTAGTGATATACACAACAAATAACTCGATTTCCACAACTAAATATATTAAAGATATCTTTCCAATGAACAGTTGGTTTAATAGCAGTGAAATAAAAGATGAATAAGGCTGAGAAATAGTTATTTAACTGCATCTGATGAATTAAAATGGTATTATTTATTCTTTATTTTCAAATTACTAATTTCAATGTATCTAAATTTACGAAAACCGTACAGTAAAATAATTTGAGAACTTAAAAATGTTTTTTGGAATTTTATTTCAGTACTATTAAATTCATGGGAGATCAAAGGAGAAAGTTTTTCCGAACTGATGCTCATGCGTAAATTTGACTCAAAAATGCTTTCTTTTTAACTGAATTCAACTTGAATAAAACATTTAGTAGATAAAATAAATTATTATTAATTTCATTGTTCGAATTTTTTTTGCGTCATATGAAAAATAATTTAATTAAAATCGCTTGATTACTTATAAAAGTACTTTAATTACTTAATAAATTAATATCTAATTAATATATCTGAAGAGTTTATATTCTTGTTTATATTACATATTTTTTCTTACAAGACGAATGTAATGCTGATTTGAAAAATTTTTAAATAAATTTTATAGAATACCATTTGCAAAGTTGCATAAAAATGGCCTATTTTTGTTTCAGACAATTTTAGTTCATTGTCACTTTTTAAATAGAATTTGAGAGAGATATCATAAACTTGGCTTAACTCATTACTGGCATTAAAACAGAATTAGCATTCGGTAGTTGTAGCATTTCGTTTTTTCCCCCTCACTTTTATGAAATTTGTTTGCTTTCTTACATTGTGTGCAAAGAAATAATAAATTTGTCAATTTTTTTATTAATTCACTTACTCATATTCAGCTAATTATTACGATATCTATTTAATATTATGATAAATCTACACTGTTAGAGATTTCTCAGAAAAAGTGGTTGAATAACAATTTATTTAAGGGTTATTTTACCACATTCAGTCAAAAGAGTTAAATAATCATAAATAAAGTAGTAATCAAACCGTTAAGTGTGAAAAAACAGTTAATTGACTGCTTTCACCTGATATGGTTAAACAACCAGAATTTTATTGCACCAACTAGGACCACCTAGTGAAGCCACTTAGTTCTTTGCGACAGCGTACATATCATAACCAAGCGGATTAGTCTGTCAATCTCATGACTGGCAGAACTGGGGTTTGAGTCCCAGTATTGTCACCACAATATTTCCTCCATTTCCTTCAACACACGGAGAATTTCCAGTGACCAGCACTCTCCAATGTCCATTACCTTACGAAAAGCAGATTAGAAGATCTAGTTAAATTTTATCTTTGAAAAATGCCAGTTGTAAACGGTTAAAAAACCTTAAAAGTAAAAAATGTTCTTTACCGTTAACTTTACGGTTAATCGGATGGACAGACAGCTGCCAGTTATTTTACCATAATTTTAGAATGAAAATTTTAACAGTGTATTTAGCTACGATAAATCCATTGAATATTTTACTGTAAGTTATTTAATTATATTTAACATTATTTAAGAATCTCATTCTGTATTAGAATCAATATACTAATTTTCGAATCATAATTGTTTTGTTTTTTTCCTGAAAAAAAAACGCGTATATTTACACTTTATCAAATGAAATGCAAGAAAAATCAATGGCATTAGTTTTTAAGCTCTTTTTTAATCTTTTCCCATAAAATTTATATCTCATAATTTTCTTTCATTGACCTTATTTTAGAAAAAAATTATCTATAGAGTATAATTTAATGTATAAAAATTTCAAATGAAACAATCCTATCTTATTATTTTATTTCATTTATATTTTCAGTCATCTTATTTCATAAAAAAATATTTATAAGGTATATCATTTATATTTTCATTTATCTTATTTCATAAAAAATTATCGATATTTTATATAACTTATTTTTTCATTTATCTTATTTCATCAAAAATTATAGATATTTTATATAATTAATATTTTTATTTATATTATTTCATAAAAAATTATGAATAAAGTATCAAATGAAACAAAATAAAAAGCCTGGTATAAGTTCTTTTTTATTATTTCATATTTTATCCCATAACATTTTTATCTTATCATTGTATTTCATTTATATTTTAATGCTTCTAATTTAATAAAAAAAATATCTATAATGTATTATTTTAAAAAACAAGTATGAATCAAGAATGGATGGGTTCAGTTCCATTTCTAAATTAAAATAAATAACTGAAAAGAAATTATTTTCAAAATTGAAACATTTAAGGGAATACGGAAACCATTCTTTTGAGTGGCGGAAAAGAGTGCTTACCGACTCCGCTGCTCAGAAAGCCCACCTGGCGTTACGTTTCTTCACCTTTCAACAAGTGTCCATTGAATAACGAATGAAAATTCCTTACATATATATCAAATTGATTCACAAACTAGCGCCATCTAAGTGTAGGGGGCTTTTAACGCTCCTTTCAAAAATTTAAATAATAGTTTTGTTCAAATATATCGGTTGTCAGAAAAAGCTGGAAAATTTAGTCACTCTTGAAGACGCGTTTATCAAATGCTTGAAATTTAAGAATAAATGACGATTTGTAAAATATTTTCCGAATACGAAGATATTAGGTGCACAGTATGTAAGTTGTCCAATTATGCTTTAGTGGTCAACTTATGGAGAGGAGTTAAGTCAGTGTTTTTTATTCTATCATTTCTTATATTTATTCTTGAAAATATAATATTCTTGGCATTGTTCACGTTATTGCTTATATTTGCTAATCAAAACAAAGATAAACGCAATTAATTTTTTGACATAACTTTAATCCTTGAATGCGTGTAATTTTTATTTTTAATAAATAATGTTTGAAATCATCCAAAAAGCGACTTTCTAAAGTAGACATCGTTTTGTGCCCTAATTTACTACAGCGTACGCTTTCTCACAACACCACGCACTTCTCGCCAAAAGTGGCATGTATTGGTGCCCCAAATTCAATTGTCGATCGCTTTATTTCAAATAACTTATGAAAAAGTTTATGTATTATTTATTTTTTGAATCAATCTTGATTAAAAATTATAATAATCTTGATATAATCTTGAATCTCGGTTTAACAATTTTAAAGTTTTGTATTGCAGGAACTTTTAACTAGTATGATCTTTATCATTTTATCAGTTGAAAACTACTTCTTTATAACAATTATACTCATGCGAACTTCTTCATTTTAAACATTTTTTCATTTATTTAAAAAGGTAGAAAATGTTATGTATCGCATGGTTTTTAAATTTTCTGAAGATTCGGGGTTTCAAATCTGTTGATTTTATAGAAAGAGATTTAAATTATAATGAATTAATGCTTCTTAAATGTCAGTAGTTGAAAATTTCTTGTAAGTCTTGAAAGATTCTTATGCATTCTTTATTAAGGAATTAAAATTTTCCATTCAAAGAATTCAATAAATTCACTGATAAAAAATAAATCAATAACAGTAATGCATTTTTTTGTAGTTTCTTAAAAATTACCTCAGTTATAATTATGTACATTTAGCAACACTTATAATATAATTATGCAAAAAAATTATTTGTAAGTATATTTACTTAAAAGAATTCTATCGTTTTAATGCTTTTTCTTCCATCGACATTTTGTAAAGGGAAAAGAGCACTAAGTGAATGAACTGTAATTAGAATAATGAGAATAAACTGTAATTAGAAGTTCTTATTCATTTGATTCAGAAAACGTTATTCTCAATTTATTCATTATCTGAGATATGAATCAGTTGACTCGAACCACTATATTTGAATAACTGATTCGAATTGCTTGATTCGAAATTATTGATCTAAATAACTTGACTTGAATCACTGATCAGAATCGCTTAATTCAAACAACTCAAATGAATAATTTAATTTTAAAAGTGATTTCAATCACTTCATCCGAATCACTGATCAGAATCTTTTGATTCGAATAACTGATCGGAATTGCTTGATTAGAATCAATAATCTGAGTAACATGATTTGAATCCATGTTCCGAATGACTTGATTCAAAATAATTTGCATCATTGATCCAAATCACATTATTTAAATTAATCTAAATACCTTGATTTGAATCAGGGAAACGAATCACTTGATTTTAATCAATTAATTTGAATCAGTAATTTGAATCACTCTATTTGAATCCCTGATCTGAACCGATTGGTTCAAGCAACTGATCTGTATCACTTGTTTTAAAAAGTTATTTCACTCACTTCTTGATTTAAAAATCACTGATCCTAATCACATGATTTGAATCAATGATCAGAATCACTCAATTCGTAACAGTGATCCGAATCACTTGATTCGAGCAGCGTATTTAATTACTTTGGGGATTCACTTCTGCCCATCTCTATCGTCAACTAGATAATATCCTTCAATACACGATCTAGATTTATATACAAAACATGCGTCTCATCTTCATTAGTTTTATTAGAATGCACCCTAATAGAAATTTAGCAATATAAATTACTTAAATTATCTATTCGTTTGGAGATAATCTAATAATTTTAAATTTGCCTTTAATTGCATGTTATACTTTAACTCTATTTCCGTTATCTTTAAATTTCGAGTATGTCTTTAAATATTTAGTTTAATAATATCTAATATGAATAAAAAATCTTGTAATTCTAAAATTTTAAAACTTTGAAGCTTTTAGAGGAGATTATTATAAGTTTTCTCCTTATTTTTTTCAATTAGTATTCTTCTTAGTTTTTATTAAAATATTATAAGCAAACATAGGATTTATTGAGCTATAATAACTTCACAAATTTTCGTAATGTGGGCTAGGAATATTAATTTCCAGATTTTCTCACATAAATTACCTATCTTCAACTCAATTTTGCTTCTCTTTATTTGGATAATTGAGAGCAGTAAAAACTTTTAATCTGATTATTGTTATTTATTTATTTTTGATCACAGTGAGAAAGGTGTAATATATATGTATATTTTGCTCGTCAACAACGTTAGATTCTTATGAATNATATATATTGCTCGTCGACAACGTTAGGTTCTTATGAATTGATTTTTTTTTAAATTTTTCTATTGTGACATTACAGTTAACAATGGGAAGTAAAAAAAGCAAGGTTAATAAAAAAAAATTTCGGCCATTATCAATACGTGCTTCAAACTTTCAGTGTTTATTAACATTTGATACGCCATCTAGAATATGATTTCTCTGACCTTTAAGTAATCAGAAACTCGCACGTGAAGTAAACGCAGAGTAATAAAGTTTCGTATGCATTTTAAAACTATTAAAATTTTTAAGGACTACAATTTTTAAGTAGATTAAAAAGGAAAAAAAAAATTTTTTGTGAGTTTTAAATCAAAAAATGTTTAGTGAGAAAAATAGCATGATCATATCTACCAGAATATAGTAAAATTAGCCATGTTTCTAGCTCTATGGGAACACCAAAAAGCTAGAGCGGGGCGAGTGGGGGGGGGCATCGGGGCAATTGCATCCCTCACGAGCATCTTTCCCTTCCATCAGGATGAACTTAAAAATCGTCAGGAAAAAGCTACTATTGCGAGAAAAATACAATTATATTCTTAAAAAATCCCTTTTTTTTCTTTTTTTTTTTTTTTTTTTTTTGTAAATGAGAATAAATTAAAAACTTAGACGAGAACCTTCAAGACGAGAACTTGTTCTCTTTACTTACACTTTACCACCAACTTCCTGTTGCGAAATCTTATTCTCAGACAATTCTGAGGATCATGTCTCTTGTTTGTGTCCATATGGAAAGTTATTCAACACCACTGAAGAATAGGGGGAGACATTAAGACAATCCTATCTCATCTATCAATTCTACCTCATCAATCTATCAATCCTACCTACCTTTCTCCTCATTCAATAAAGAAGAAAAATTTGAAAAACGTTTTAGCTTAACGTTAAAGAATTCCGTTCCTAAATTATTTGGAAGAAAATTAAGTCGTAAGTTTGTTTAGCCATTCTTTTTTGTAAATTTGCTCTTAAATAATAGATTTATGTGTGTTAATAAATTCAATTATTATTCTCATATATGAGTTCAAATATTAAATAAGACTTGAAATTCTTATACCTACCAAGTTGTCTTAGAAACTACTATAATGAGGCCCTCATTTATTTTGTAGTTAAAAATGCATGTGCTATTTCATCAGAAATAGTTTTTCCTCTTATCGGGAAAATACATATTTAAAAAAAAATCAGAACTCAAGGCATTTCTGCTTAGCAACTTCTTTGATTGGCAAGTATTGCGTTTACACTATAACGAAATTTATAATACTGTATTATCATAATAATGTAATTTATTATATTATAAATTATATTCTTGAGCAAATCTGTTTTATATCGAAAGGATTTAGCTTTCGTTCTCTATTGATGAGACTTGGGTTCAAATCCCCATGTTAATTTGTATACTGCCATCGGCTTACTCCCATCAGTTCCATCAAACAATCCAGTGGTGGAGGGATCATGTCATAAGCAACAGTAATCTTGGCATCGGGCTTAGAGTGGAATATTTTCGTGCTTATTGAAACTTTTCTTCCCATAATATTGAGACCCAAAAGTTGAGTCTCGACTGGTCTAAGTCATAAATGTGAGAAATCAAATAAATAATTTATGTACGTTTAGAGCATCTATCCATAGAATTTAAATATTAGATCATGCACATGAAGATAATGATGTCCCTATAATGAATGTCCTATTATTTTTTACTTTCTACACTACATTCCTCCAACTGCACCAAACTACTTCATTTACAAATCTTCATCATAAATACTTTATGTCTTCAAAAATATTTTTTACACGGCTATTTATCAGCGGCTGTGAAAAATTTAAAAATCTTTCAAAGGGGGGGGGGTCACACTCGATATCATTTCAATCGATTAATTTTGCGAACAAAGATGTTTTAAGCTTTTCTGACACTTTAGTACATGTAGACAAGCAACAAGATTTTATAATATTAGCCCTAACAACTTTAGTTTGGTCTCATTCATTTCCTCGTCAACAACGGGTGGGAAATAACATCTCACTTTTCAGATGAAAATTTCAGACGCGTAGGATGAAAATTTAAGTTAGTAGATAGATATAAATCAAAAATTGTACGTTCCATACTTTAACTTTACTAATTCCAGTATGAGTTTGGAACAAACAGTCCTATTGACGCAGTTTTGGTAGCATTCGAATTAGCGTAAAGCAACATACACAGAAAATCATATTTCGCTTGTCTAAATAGAAATATTTAAGTACTTTTCATCCCCTCATTAAATTCTGAATGATAGCCGGAGCTCATCTCAGAGAAGAACGTCAACTTCAGTTAAATTTTGTCCAAACTACTGCTTTTAATACAATGTCCAGTTTTCTTCTAATTATTTCCAATTTCAATTACTTAGAAACTAGTCGAGGATTGAAAGGGATGTAACTTTCAATTAGCTACTACAGATGCCATTTCAAAAGGGTACTTAAAGCTATTAGAAATTGCAATCATCAAAACTAATGGCTAATTTAGTCACAAAATTTACTACTGATATATATTAACTTGGAGGCTCAGCTAGCCAAAGCCCTTAGTGGTCTCTCTTTCATCCTTATTTTTTTCCCTTAAAATCAAATACTTTTAAAAAATATCATTTTGCTTATAAAATGCATAATTATTTTAATTTAATGTGTATTATTTAATTTTGTGTATTATTGATTTATGCCCATTATATTTAATGTGTGAACAATTATTTGGCTTAAATAGCCAACTGTACCTGAAAAAAATAATTAACCTTAGAAAGTGATACAATTGGAAATAATTAAAGAGAAGTAATTTTATTTGCTAACTATCTATAACGACAAACTTATATTACATTACAGCTCAAATATCAAATGGTTTTAATCTTTATTCAGATATTTTTATCTTTTAAAAAAATCAATATAAATAGTAAAATCATCGATATAAATCACTGACAAAAAATAGATTCTCAAATTTCACAGAACTATCTTCGTTTTTGACGAAACCGTTTGCTGGCTTATGCTCCGATTGAACATTTCGTCAAAGTGATGAAATAACAATCGTATTTTCTTCGAAGAAACGATATCGTCAGTAGCAAACAAATATTTCATCATTCTCTTTCTTTCCAAAAAAAAAATAATAATAATAATCTCGTTTTGACTAACTTTTCTAATAATCATTTTATTCCGAGAACCATAAAGCTGAGTCAACCTTAATGACACAAGAAAAACAAATTGAACAGAGATATAAAACTCCCATGCCTGAAGCAGGATTCGAACCTGATATCTTCCAGGTAAGAGGCCAACTCCTTGACCAACATAAAACATGGTCGGCTAATTTCGTGTCTTTATTATCGATCGTCTAGTCTTCATCCTAATTGCCATTTCCCATAGTGCACTACGATGAGATTTTAAGTTGAGAAAACATTTCCGTCATATATTTGAGAGTTCCCGTTCGTCACAAACCACGTGATTTTGTGATAAATTATTTCTCAAAATTAATGAAATAAATCTCAAAGAGTACTGATACGCAAAAGTAAGAGCTTTATTTCTGAGAGTGCATCTGGAGCATCAAACTACTTTCTCTTATTTCATTTATTAATTTGTCCATTTATTTATTTATTATTTATTTATTTTTTACTTTTGACATCAAATCAGGAGCGAGATAACAAAATGATGATATCAGGACAGTTAGATTTTTCGACAACAATAGATAAACAATCATTATTTAAAGAAAAAAAGTGAGAAAAAAATCACAAAAAAAAAGCAATAACTCTATAATAACTTGGAATTTCGAAAAATATACTAGTGAAAAATGACTAAATTCAGCACTTTAAATTTCAACTCTGTAGTTTCGATTCATCAAGCAATAGATCCGCCAACATATTTTTTTTTTACTTCAAGTTTATCAATTGATTATTCTCGAACTAATAATCGAAAAACAGAAGCCATACCATTCATCGTTTTTGTGTAAGTTAAGTTGAAAAAGCTTTTCTTTTAATAGTTTATAGAAAAATCTATGGAAGCTTCTAGGCAACAGATTTCTTTTGGTTTATTCCTACCCGAAAAGCAAAGATTGCTTTCGTTTTCATCTCGTTTAAAAATAAAATTTGAATTGATTTATAAGTCATTTATAATTTTCCGTGATTTAGTATTTGAACACATGAACTCTTATTATTTTCTTTACATTAATTGAATTTTTTAAGTTATTTTTAAGTTTCTTATGTATGAAGATTTTTATACTGAAATCAAATTTGCATTAATTACTTTAATTATATACAGAGTTAGTTATATGGCAAATCTCGAAAAAGAACCAGTAGGAAGTGTAAAATATCTGGAAGAGATTAAAATGTGCATTCACATGATTAACGATATATTTAATATATTCTTTATAATTGCAGAAATTAGTGAATGCTACGCAGCATTTTAAAAAGATTAAAATGTGTAGAATGTAGTATAATTCATATTTAAGAATATAGTTTAAATGATTAAAAAAAAAACAATTTCATTCTACCAAATATGTGAGTTGCATGGTTTTCTTCGGATTAGTAATTTCGTAATAAGTAAGTAAGTAATTCAGATTTGTAAATAGCATCCTGAAGTTTTCATACATTCTGAAACGGATTTTCACTAATTCACGATAAAATGTCGCTCAGCATGTTTATCAATCACGATCAGCTATATTTATCACCAAATATTGCAACTATAATTTCCCTACTTTATTCCTTTTATTACAAAATTATTTTACGATTCTTACCATCACTGCATACATATATCTGATACGATAGTCTTCCTTTTAAACAGAATTCGTAAGGTCCTTGAGAAGCTGTAATAGTGTCAGAAAAATTAAGAAGATAAATTAATTTTATTACGTTTATATTCATTACAGCATTAGATAATAAATTTTAACAACTCCTAATATCTGGATACAGAATATTAAGTTCTGAAATTTTAAAGTTAAAGATAACAGAATAACTTCATTATTTCAATCTAGATGCGCGATTTTCTAAATGTTTTAAGAACCTTATAGAAATAACAATACACATCTATTTGCTTCTCTAAACATAAGATTCTGATCAAAATAATAAGGAAGACCCAAATGTAAAAGAATACTCTTGATGGTAAGAACTTCATTGGATTTAAAATATATGAAGATGGTAATAAAAGTAAACATATTTTGAGGGTTCAAAAATAAACTCCCATTCTTCAGACTCGCCAGACATGAATGAAGAAAAAAAGTGATTTGAAATAGAAAATGTGAAGTTACCAACTAGAAAACATAAATCAAAGTGGAAAACGAAACTGAAGAACAACAACACAGTACTCAAGAGGGAAATAGAAGGCAAGAAAATTAGATAAAAATTAAAACAAAACTAGATAAACTGCAGTGACCGAGTGACGTAATTCATGTAAAAATGCATTCCCAAGTGCTTCGGAGAATTGGTGTGAAAAAAAATATTATTAACTAAGGAATCAGCATTCAAGTGAATAAAACAAGATTCCCGCGTATTAAGATAAGCAGATGTGGCAGAAGTCGTAAGAATTTGCTCACTATCGAGATTGAATTTATCCCCGAGATTAAAATAATGTACTACAATAGATTTATAGCATTTTTGATAAGAGAGATATCATTCGTGTTCCTTTAGTCTAAATTTTTAAACGCATCTGGTTAATCAAATATAGCCAAGGCTTCGCAGGCGAGAAATTCATTCTCTGTTTCACTCTCGGCTGCATCGGTTTCTCCAGTTTTATTTATCACTTTTATTTTCCATTTTTTCTGGCAGCCATACATTTTTTTTGTCAAATCACTTTTGTTTTCCTCATTCATGCCTGTCCAGTCTGCCGGTAGATATTTTTGAGAGCGTTCAACATTTGCTTTGAACGTTACCATTCGAAGAGCTCGCACGTGAATTTTTGAGCACTCAAAACATCTCGACTTACACGCTCATAATTACACGTTCATATTTTTTGGAGGTAATGAAGTTTTTATCTTTCCGTTTCAGTTTCTTCGGAATGTCCATTTAGTGACACAGTGTATTAAATTAAAATACACTGGTGTGCAAAACTTAAGCAACAAGTGCCACAGCTCCCCAACAAAGTATAGGATAGCTATGAAATTGCAGTATAATAAGCACGTAATTCAGTAGAAAGATTATTTGTATTCAAATTTTAGAAATAAAACGTCGTAGGTGATGTAAGTGTACGTAAACCTTGTGGGTCGGCGAGCGCAGGTCAAAGCTGTGATAAAAGGATGAAGAGCACCGTAGTTAAAGACATACGCTGCAAGTGCAAGTGATTTGTTTTGTGAAACATGTCTTCAAGAAATCATTTAGACGACTTTACCCGAGGAAGAATGATTGGGAAGCTTGAGGAGGGGCGTAGAGTGACCAGTGTCGCCGAAGAGTTCGGGATCAACACCGTTTAGAGTGGTGCAGAGAACACGAAACCTGGACACCTCATCAATGGAGTCGCGTCCTCTTCACAGATGAGAGTCGTTTTAGTGCTACAAGCGATTCTCAACGTCAGTTGATCTGGAGAGAGGTTGAAGCTCGATTTCATCCCAATTACCTTCAGATCTTCAACCGAGGTTCTGTAACTGGAGACCGCTACTGCAATGAGGTAATCCTACCCCATGCGCGTCTGTTCCGAGGGGCCATTGGACCAGACTTCATTTTAATGGATGACAATGCCCGGCCACACCGTACTGCTAATGTTCAAGAGCTACTGGAAAGTGAAGATATTACACGAATGGATTGGCCAGCTAACTCTCTATAGAGCGTGTGTGGGATGCATTAGGGAGACGTCTTGCGACACGACAGTATCCTCCTGGTATCACCCATCAGCTGAAAGATGCGTTAAAGGAGAAATGGAGACGTTTACCCCAAGAACTCCTGGATAATCTGGTGCTTAGCATGGAGAGACGATGCCAAGGAACAATTACAGTAAGGGGAGGGCATATCCCATACTAGGGAACATCTGCCTGTTGTACTTACGCTTCTTCAGGCAATCAAGTGTAACTCCACTATATGTCAAATAAAGCCATTTTTTGTTCCATGCCCTACTTTAAGCTTTATATTCATTTCTGCGCCATTATTCTTTTACCATCGCTTAAGTACAAAATAATGTACATCATATTCAAATTTCATGTCAATCGGATGATTTCTTGTAGAGTTATGACAAGAAACGCACTTGTTGCTTAAGTTTTGCACACCAGTGAACTTAACGCGATATTTAAACAAGTTGTACGTAAGATAATAATTATGACTCTTAGATTGAGAAAGTAATAATATATAATTCGTCAAAGCTTTATAAAAAATGAAAGCAGTGCATTTTTATTTATTCATTTCTGTTATTTCTGTTTTTTCTTTTCCTTTTTTTCCTTGTTTTTTTTGACTGCTGCTCCGAAAAGCATTTTTAGGATGTTAATCAATTCTGTGAACAATTGAAATTCCAAAAATCGAATGAAATAGTGGAATAAAAGTTAAACAGCTACAAGATCAATTATTTTAAACATGTTAACGTCTCCACCTTCTTCTAAATATTTTGAAAATATATTTTTTATTTATCGATCCAAAATCTAGTCTAGATATGTTTCTGGTTATACTTGAGAGCATATTTCTATAGAGTTTATATTTAACAATCTTTAATTTTTTATCTAGTCTTAAGGTCCCCCTAGGAGTCTTCAACGCCTTCTGAGGGTGGTTGCACCAATGTGGGGAACATAGGGTTAAAGGGAACAATGAAAAATCGCTGAACTATTATTAACACCAAGGGTTCTTAAATAAGTTTGACTGTAAGTACTGCTGGTACTAATTCTCATGGTAATCGCTGTTGTTTTAATGTATGCAAAATATATTAATAAAGGTAGCTGGGTCCTATATGTACTGTGGTTTTCTTACGGCTCTCTGAGGGAGATAAGAGCTGAAATAGTAGCTTGATTATGGTAACACTATACTCTTATTATCTGGCAGCAATCTCTAAATTGTGGTGTGAAACAAAATCAAAATCATGATATGAAAGAATTCAGCTGATTTTATTTTGCTGATGAAACTGTTTTCACGATATAGTTTGGTACTAAACTTTCCTTAAAGTAATTTGAATAATTTGCAGACATTCAGAGTCTTCGTTTTTTGGCATAATTTTGTTTTATTATTATTTTGAATGCAATAGGTAATATCAGAAGGTTGGTAAAGAAAACCATCTCATTGCTGGGCTTTTTAATATCATATAATATACACTTATAACAAATTATAATATCATATAGAGAAAAATCCATTTAATACGATTTTCTGAGAAAAAAAATTACATAGTAATTTTTAAATGGGTAGTCTAAAATTTTATTTTCAAAATACTATTAATGTAGATCAGACGGGGATTCTTGTTTACAATTTTTCCTGTTTAAATTTAAATTAGATGTCAGCAGACTTCAACAATGATAAAAGAAACTCATACTAAAACCAATTTACATAAATTCAGCTTATTTCACATGAAAGCCAGACAGTTCCTCTTTTACAAAAGAAAATTGTAGTTCAAAGGCCGATTTGTGTTTTCCGGTGAATCCAGTGATTTTGGCAAGAATGCGTTTCATTTTTAAAGACTGTAGAAGACTTTTTTTTTTTATTCTGATCGTTTTCCATGTTTTAACAAAAAAATTAATAATGTGTGAAAATTTTGTGTTAGTGTGTATTCTTTTTTGATTTTCCTTTTCAGACAACCTTTTTTATGATCTTATTCTATTTGGTATAGAAAAATACTATTTTACAAGAAAATGGTGAATATTTTAATTCCAAAATACCTGTATGTTTGAAATGCGTAATAAAAAATACATAATTTTTGAACCTATTTTAATAAAATAATTACGAAAAGAGAGAGTTAACATACTTTTTACAGAAGTTATGAATACAAATTTTTCCTATCTTTCATCATAAGGGAAAAAGAAAACTATATTGCTCCAAGGAGCGTTCTGAATAATTTCATTGCTCCCATAATTGAAATCTGTTTGGATGAAACATTTTACTTCTTGAAATCTAAAACAAGAAACAATTTCACTGTTAATATTTATTTAAGCTTGTTCCATTATTTTATTAATAGCGGCATCAAGGATACGCTTACATATTGAAATTCCTGTTTACTATTATAATATGGATGCATTAAATCTTATAACTTGATAATTTTAAGCAACTAAGAAAAACAATAAAGGTTCTAAAAATAAACTCCATTAAAGAATCCCTAAAGTATATCCTAAATTAGATGTAGAATGAAATTTGGAATCGATAAATAAAACATACATTTTCAAACAATTTCGAGTAGGATGGAGATGTTAACTTGTTTCAAATACTTGTTCTTGTAACAAGTTAACTTTGCTTAATTTGGCTAGGAGGCAATCCATTGCCTCATTCGACTATGCAAATTTCAATTGTAAGTGGAATTTTTTGATGTCCTTAAAAAATGTTTTTAAGTCTAGCAGTAGAAAAAAATTATTGCATTGATTTTTTAAAAAAATGTGACTAACTATTATTTTTCAATCTAAGAGCCTAGGTCATTATCTTACGTAAAACTTTAGTATCACTTGAAATAGTTTATTGAATTGCGTTAATAAATTAATAATCCCTTGGAACTGAAACGAAAAGATAAAAACTTCTTTGACTTCAATTAATAAAATTAGACATGTTTTGAGTGTTTTTTAAATTTACGTCATAAGTCATTCACGCTTAAGAAATTTTGTGAATGAGCCCCTATATTTGGAGATCTCAAAGAGCATCGTCTTACAGCAAAAGAAGATAACAGATAAAATTAGGAAGGAAGCTGAGTGAGTGGTAGAAACAACAACATAAAAATGTTTTTTTCCCTATTTTTCAAATTTTACACTTAAAATACATAATACTTTTATAATTATTTAAAAGGAAGATTGTAAGATATTATTCATGAAAATATCTAATAAATACTTAAACTTGACTTGACTTGATCTGGTCTTTGTTGAAGTACCTGCCCGCGGCAGCGGGCACCCGACTTCTTCATATGAATTAGGCTAAATGGCAACAGGGACTATTGGCATATGGGAAAAGCAAGGATGGTTGATGACTGGGTAGTCTGCTGCTTTTGCAGGTCATATCTGAGTATTTCTGTGATGAAAATAGCAAATGAGTATGGTTGTAGTTTAGTTACATGGGGGCACAATTAGGTTAAAGGCTAGGGGTGGTATACTCCCGAGCTAAGAATCACTCTTGTTCATTTCCTCTTCTCGGGAGCATCCATATATGATATGGTATAGGAGGGGGGGGGTATCTAAAAACTATGGATTGTAGTGGTCTGAAATTATCCCGTCAGAGAGCAGGAAGCGTAGAATAGGGTTATGCAACTTTGCATCTGGTATTGGTTCTTTATTTAGATTGAGATTGAAATCGGCAGTTGTGCTTTTCTTAGCATCACTGAAGAAGCTGGCATTTTGTTTAGTCATGAATTCTTCAATGGACAATTGCAGTCAATTTTTTTTATGTTCTTAATGAATTCAGAATGATGGAAAAGTCCTGAAAAACATCTTTTTACCTCCCAAAAAATGCTACTTTTTTAATTAAGAGCAATTAAAAATCGTGTACTTTCGTTTTCAGTTTAAAAAGGAAGTCACGTGACTTTTAAGAAAGTGACGCCATTCGAGCCTGACTCGCGTTTGTTTACACTTTTTCTCCTTGGTGATTTAACGCTTGTTTACGTGCCTAGTTGAACGTCGTTTGTTTTTTTAAAAATATATTTTAAAATCGAAGTGTATTGCTTCTAAAATAGAAGGACACTTTGGGGGAAGATCTTTGATATCTTTTTTACCTAAACTAGANTCTCGTAAAAGAAATTCTAGAAAGAAGTTCAACTATATTTGTTTTTTTTTCTCCATAATTTAAATAAAATTGTAGGGCAAAAATAAATAGGCACATAGTTAACATAATCATAAAACAGGTGTGGTTCTTAATAGCTAATTGAATATTTTTATTAATATGTCTGAAATGCTTGGTATTGTTATTTATGTAAATTATGAATGTTTGCAGAATGGACTAAATTTGATAAAATTTTCATTTGTTTCAGCTTGAAACTGATACAGAAAATTATGTGCGGCATAAAGTACAAGGTGTAAATCTCAAGTTAAAAAAAGGAGCTTTACCACACATATTTGCATGCCAGAAAAATAAGCCTCCAGCTCTGTCTACAGAAAGAGCTGCAAAGCGTCAGCGAAAGAACACTGTGAATGACATTCTTTCGAATTCAGTGCCATCAACATCTGATGAAATTATTTTCATTAGTTCAGATGATGTAGTTACTACGGCACACATTAAAGATGACGAATATAAAGATGCCATTTGCCAGGTAAATATTAAACCTGGATATAGAAGTAAATGCACCAGTACCACCACTGTTTCTATGAGAGATTTTGGTTGCCAAATTTCACCTCATATGCAAAATAAAGCTTGCAATGCGGATATTGTTAATTTACAAGAAAGTGTTATGGAAAATTGTGCAATACCGTGTACAGAATTTATAATAACTTTGATATAATAAAAAAATTATTTTTACTAATCTCTATTTAACATGTCTTTCTTTGGATTTTTGCAATTAAAGTTGATTTTTTTTTATCAAAATATATAATAGTTGTAATAAACTAATTTTTTTTCTTAAAAAATTCTCTTTGTTCCTATTTTTTAAGTACTTGTTGCTTGTGGTTAGAATTTTTTGTCATTATAAACTCTTTATCGCTCACATGATCCTTCACATTTACATTATACTTTTAGCAAATATTAAAATTTATTAGATAATGGCAGAATAATATTATGTTTGACAGTATGAAATTTGTATTTTAAAGTTTTTTTTTTACTGTGCCCTTCTTAACGCATATTATGCATTTTTTTTTACTACTAAATACTAATATAAGTTAAAATAATGATAACAAAAATTTATTGCCTATTTGTTTTCATAAAGTTATAATAATCAGTTCGATGCAACAAATAAGTTCTTTTTTAATGTTCTCTATTTAACATATGTACAATGAATTTTTAAAATAAACACTAATGCATATCTAAGTTTTTATCAAAATATGTAATAGACAGTAATAAACTACACACATGATATATTGCATTTACATTACAATTTTAAATAATTTGATGGTGGCAATAACCAATTTAAAAACATAGAAAAATAAAAGCTAGATAAAAATAAAGCAAAAAATTTTGATGATTATTTCACAGACAGGCATAATATTTATAAGTTAAATTTAGTCAAGTTAAGTAGGATAAGTTATTAGGAAAGTGAAATCTTATACAGCTGTGGAAAAATGGCCTTTTTCCAAAAATCAAGAGCTTTATGCATAATATTTTCACAATAGTCATCATCTCGATTAATCCAAATTTCAGTTACATTACCACCTTTTTCGAAATCAGGATGCGCCACGCAAAATAAGCCTTTTTGCTTGTCTGCGAACAACATTTGTAGTTGCATTTGTGCATAATGTTTGGCAGCAGGTTTGTTGTCATCAAAGTATTTTTCCATTGTTTTTTCAGAGGTAGGACACTTAACTTCCACAATAAAATCTGTGGCTATACCATCGGGCGACGCTCCGAAAATTGGGAATTCATCTTTTAGTAATATCCCACTTGATTTTATTTTTATGTTATGCTTTTGTTGAACTTTNCCCTTCTTAACGCATATTATGCATTTTTTTTTACTACTAAATACTAATACAAGTTAAAATAATGATAACAAAAATTTATTGCCTATTTGTTTTCATAAAGTTATAATAATCAGTTCGATGTAACAAATAAGTTCTTTTTTAATGTTCTCTATTTAACATATGTACAATGAATTTTTAAAATAAACACTAATGCATATCTAAGTTTTTATCAAAATATGTGATAGACAGTAATAAACTACACACATGATATATTGCATTTACATTACAATTTTAGATAATTTGATGGTGGAAATAACCAATTTAAAAACATAGAAAAATAAAAGCTAGATAAAAATAAAGCAAAAAATTTTGATGATTATTTCACAGACAGGCATAATATTTATAAGTTAAATTTAGTCAAGTTAAGTAGGATAAGTTATTAGGAAAGTGAAATCTTATACAGCTGTGGAAAAATGGCCTTTTTCCAAAAGTCAAGAGCTTTATGCATAATATTTTCACAATTTTCACATCTCGATTAATCCAAATTTCAGTTACATTACCACCTTTTTCGAAATCAGGATGCGCCACGCAAAATAAGTCTTTTTGCTTGTCTGCGAACAACATTTGTAGTTGCATTTGTGCATAATGTTTGGCAGCACTTAACTTCCACAATAAAATCTGTGGCTATACCATCGGGCGACGCTCCGAAAATTGGGAATTCATCTTTTAGTAATATCCCACTTGATTTTATTTTTATGTTATGCTTTTGTTGAACTTTGTGCACAACTTCTTTTTCTAGATGGCTTCC